>NC_134090.1:34643098-34945021 GCF_000715075.1 Nicotiana tabacum | reverse complement strand
ATATTATTACGACTACGGTCAACTTTTCAACACTTAAGCTCTCATTCTGAGGCTAAGTATCCCAAAACTTCCCGAAACTCAAAACTGAACATCTCTGCAAATTAAAATAGCAGAAATAAACTCGGGAAAGCAATTAATAGGGGATTGGGGCGTTAATTCTTAAGACGACTGGTCGGGTCGTCACACTAGAAGATTAAAATAAATTACCAATGCATCGTTGTGTGCTAGCAACAATCCGTCTGCATCTTCCTCTGTGAAAGTGATGTCGTCATCGGCAGCTTCTCGGAGTCTCTTGCTATATGTTATTTATACCTTTGTCTTCTTTGCTGCTGAGAAAGTAACTCTATTAATCTCGTTCCCTCCGAAAATCATGTTAATTGTCTGGCGTTGGGGATCTTCTACTGCTTTCAAGGATTCTGAATTATCCCGGTTACGACCATAGTTGTTTTTGGCCCGGTTGCTTAAGAATTCTCTCAAATGCCCGTTCTTTAATAATGTCGCCACTTCTTCCCGTAGATGTCGGCAATCCCCAGTCTGGTGGCCATTCTTCCCGTGATACTCACACTACAAGTTGGGATCCTTCTGACTAGGAACGAACCTCATCGATTTTAGGAACCGTGCACTTTTGATGTTTCTCATAGCTAATAGCAACTCCAATGTACTAATGTTTAAATTGTATTCTGATAGCTTCGGATAAGAGGTATCTCGCATACCTGACGTTCCTTTGTCCTGCAATGATCTGTTGCTCCGACCACGATCAGTGATTCTGTCGGTGGTGAACCTGTCTGCCGATCAAAAACCTCTATCGTGTCCTTCTGCTCGTTCATAGGGCAAAATTCGGCTCCTTGAAGGCCGTCTATCTATGTTGAAATCATCTTTTAACATTTTCCTATTCTTCTCCCGACCTTTTACTGATGCCGGAAAGCCAACCTGATCATCTTCAATCCTTATCTTAGATTCTTACCGGTTGTGAACATCCACCGAGGTTGTCGCTTGGAACTCAAGTAGGCTTTCTTTCAGTTTTCAGGAAGCATCTAAACTTCTCATATTCAAACCTTTGGTGAATGCATCAGTCACCCATTCGTCCGAAACAGCCGGAAGAAACATCATTTCCTTTTAGAACCGGGTAATGAACTCCCGCAACAACTCGGACTGTCCTCGTGAAATTCTAAAGATGTCGGCCTTTCGGGCCTGCACCTTCCTGGCCCCGGCATGAGCCTTAATAAAAGAATTCGCAAACATCTCAAAGAAATCTATTGAATGCTCGGGTAACAGCGAATACCACGTCAAAGCTCCCCTCGTGAGGGTCTCCCCAAATTTTTTTAACAAAATAGATTCAATCTTGTGAGGAGCTAAATCATTTCCCTTCACCAACATTGTATAGGTGGTAATATGCTCCTGAAGGTCCGAAGTTCCATCGTACTTTGGCACATCGGGCATTTTAAATCGCGTCGTGATTAATTCAGGTGATGCGCTTGGTTTGTACGAAAACTGAGTATATTTTTTTGAGTCCGGACCTTTTAGCACCAGCGGCGCGCCTGAGATTTGATTCATGCGAGCATTCACTTCTCTCATAAACCATAAGAGTTCATTCTTGAAAGGACTATTTTCGTTATTGGTGCCGGATCCGCTCCCCCTAACTCCATCGGAACTAGCCCCGCCCCTCAGGGTGTTGTTGTCGACCCTCTGCATTGTTTGATTTACGGAAGCGCCGGGAGGAATTAAATCCCGTCTATTCGTCTTATTGGAAGCCCCCGACAACGCTTGTTTCAACTCCGACATAACTTGATTGTCGTGTGAGTATCCTAGAATGATTGTTTATTGCTCTTGTAGGACCCCCACCGCATCAACAACATGCTCCTCTTCTGCATCATCCGGAGTCGCCTCCCGAACATGTCGTGGATACCGTCTGACGTGGATCGGAGAGGCGGCATTTTCTTCATTGTGGGTGTTACTGACTGAATCCTCATGATGAGGCTAGTCTCCTTGAACCTCAGGATTGTGCGTGTTGTTAACACCATTATCTACCATTTTGTGATCGTTTGCTAAGACAAATAATCAGAATATGTTAGTAAAAGAGGAAAGGATCAACTTAATTACATGGCTGTTTAGGCCCCACGGTGGGCACCAAACGGTTTACCCATAAAATGGTACAGTTGAATTTATACATGGTTTCTAGACAAGTAAACTAATTCGATCCTGAAATAATAAAATATTGAAGAAAAATGTAATACTTAGCCTTGGAATGAAGATAAAATAACAGAAACGAAGATTCCGGGAGCGAGGCTTCCGGGCACAACAACAATCCAATCGAGTAATAAGGAGATAAAAATATAAAGCTTCGGATTGATTATAGTATAAGTTTGCCAGAAAACTCGTTTCTTTTACAATGATAACAGAGCTCACTATTTATAGCGAACAAAGTCCTAGGATCAAGCCCCTCTTAAATGAAAATTATGAGGGCCATTGAAGAATGTGTAGCGGAAGGTAGTGAATGTCATATTCTCTGTAATGAACCGTACACTTAATGCTACAGAATATTCTTCATTGATTGCTACTGGGTGGCAAGCATTTATTTCGCCTTTATGAATATTGTTCTCTCTGGTAACAAATGAGACAGTTGCTTACGATTTTGACTGTCTCCTGTCTTCGGCTCCACGTATCGCTTTCTCACACGATCATTTAATATGAACATATTTTACCTTATACAACTATCAATATCATTAAACTTGTGATAGTAGGTCAAGTAGTAATTTTTACTAAATTTATCAATTATTGATTATAAAAATTTAGCTATTATTACCTTGTAAGTGATTTCTGATTGTTAAATATTTTTTACATGTTGCACAATACTTAAATCAGTTTGTTGTCCGTGCACTACATATGAGAAATGACCCATTAATTTAAAGATAAATTGAAATTGTAGGTGCACGTATATCTTACAACTGCCAATATGTTAGCTTAACGTGAATTGTACTTCCCAAATATTCTCTTCTGACACATGTAAACTAATTTTTATCTTTCTTTGTTTTTTTCCCTTGGCCAAAGCGATGAAACTGTTTGATGTTAAAGACTGTAAAGTTTCTCTTTCGAATAGAGAAGAAATCAATAAGGAGATAAAGGAAATCAGACCAGTGACTCTCAGTATCCAAACTATATTGAGCAAATCTATTTTGCATTACACGTACTAGGAACTTGACAAGCAAAGAGAGAGCCTTTCATCATTTTTTTTGTCTCCAGTTCGATATTTGTATACTAAATCCAAATTCTAAGAAAAAGTCTCTCGCAAGATGGTAATGGTAAAGATTCTCTAATAAAAGCAATTATATACTTAGGAATCCAACCCAAAATTTATAATTAAAAATAAAAAAATAGTAATCACCCCATCATAATCTTTGTTGGTGCTTTTCATCATTTCATGTTGATTGAGATTGAACTCATTATTAACTGGGAAAAGTGGTATTCACCAAATTGTGTAGGTAAAAAGGTCTCAAGTCTTTGTAAAATCGTTATTTGTAAACCATATATTCATTACTTTTTGCTACGTGTACTTCCAACCCTTTTCTCTTTTTTGAAATATCTGCTCTTTCTCAAATCATTTCTTGATTCCTAGTACACACACCAAATCTTCACTGTCTTCCCAGCTATTAACTAGACCATGTTGTTTGATATTCCACCAAAGAAGAATCTGATATAGGATCAGATTTTTTGTTTGTTTCTTAATTAAAAAATTGGTAGATGGGTCCCAGATATCACTAAGTATTTATAACCATGATGCATAAACATTAGGAGTAATATATATTATCTTTTGATACCCAAAAAACGTATTTTACTGATAGCTCTTTTAAAGCCTACCTCAAGAGTAAAAAGTGGCTGTCAACATTTACGCTGATTCAAGTAATTGTTAATAAGAAAGTATTAACAACGATTTGTTGTAGAAAACTGAAAACCATATCTTCCATGTCATTAGTTAATTCTTTGGCTTTTCCACGGAATACACTTGGTCTTTTTGTAAGTGATCCTGCAAGATTCTGTGCACAAACACAAATCCTTTTGGTGCTTCGACTTAGTATTTA
The DNA here is from genome assembly GCF_000715075.1 of Nicotiana tabacum. Classification (NCBI taxonomy): domain Eukaryota; kingdom Viridiplantae; phylum Streptophyta; class Magnoliopsida; order Solanales; family Solanaceae; genus Nicotiana; species Nicotiana tabacum. Next base: position 34,940,945 of record NC_134090.1, on the reverse strand, counting down.
GTTAACTAATTCCCATTTGGTTGAGATTCTAAAGATATTACGTCTATTGGATCGAATACTTTTTATTAAAGGCGTAATATAATTGATTGGTGAGCTCAAGATAGTCTGGTCAGAGGGACTTCGAATTTAAACTTTATGAGTTCAGCTTCTAAGATTTTTAGTATTGAATCCATTATATTTTTAAAGTTATGGGTTCATATCTACTCGTTATTGCAATGTTAGTAAATTTTTACACATAAATTCATGCTCAGTTTATGGGTTCGAATGAACCCGTCGGTAGTATGTTACATCCGCCCCCAAGTCTGGTGGCTAAAAAAATTACCAAATATTTGCTTGTTTTAAATTTGTCCAACAGCATAAGAAGCCCCCTTTTTTAAAATTTAATTTTTCAGCAATTTCCAGTTTCTCTTGTTTCTTTACACTTTGCATAAGAAAGTAGTTCAGCTACGCCATTTATCTAAAAGATGAGACTTGTCAAGGATGGACAACTGGAATTACAACTAACTAAAGAGCAAAAGAGAAACATATAAAAATGAAACAAGGGTCAGGTCGATTTTGACATATACTTTTCAAGCCTAACTTTGAGATGATGTTTAGACGCAAAGTAACAACTTAAAGGACTAATCAACTTCTTTGTATATCCTACGAGCTGTGCTTTTTGCTGTAGACAAGAAGCAAGCAAAAAACGGTTGTCAGCATTTCAAGATGATTGAACTTAAAATTATTGAGAAAATAACATTTTTCCTTTTGTGGAAAACGTATATGTTTATATATTCCCAACCTAACTTGCCTTTTGCAAGTGTACCCAATTGATTTCTCCTTTTGTATTGCTCTACTGCTGCTGCTGCTACTACTAGTCATTTTCTAAGTAATCCTTTAGATTGCTAGCACACAGCCGAAGATGAGTTGATTGGTAATTTAAGATGTAATTCTCAAGTGGCTAGTTATAAGAGATGGAACACGAATCAAATGAACCATCTCGTGCATAGTTTAATGCAACAGTTCTTCTTCAGTTATAAGAAATGGATCATGAATCAAATGAGCCATTTTCTTCGGGTTTGAATTTTGAACTACCAAAGACTAATAGCTTGTTTGGCCAATCTTATTTTTGGCCAAAAGTGCTTCTTTTTTTTTTTTTTGCCAAAAGCACTTTTGGCCAAAAATTGAGGTGTTCGGCCAAGTTTCTGGAAAGAAAAAAATGTTTTTGAGGAGAAGCAGAAGCAGTTTTGAAGAAGCAGAAAAAAGTAGTTTCTCTCCAAAAACACTTTTTTGAAAAGCACTTTTGAGAAAAATACACTTAGAAGCAATTTTTTAAAGCTTGGCCAAACACCAATTGCTGCTCAGAAGTGTTTTTCAAACTAATTAGCCAAACACAAACTGTTTCTCACCAAAAGTACTTTTGAGAAAAGCACATTTGAAAAAAAACTTCTCAAAATAAGCTTATTTTTGCAGTTTGGCCAAACGGACTATAACTTTATACCCGAAGGTCTGAAGTTAGGGTCTGTCAGAGCCTACTTCCGCCAACAGGTCTGAATTTGAACTGTGTGAAGATCTGAAGTTTGATTATGAGGCGACTAAACTTTAAGAACTTTAAATAATGATAAAAAAATGGCCATCTGTACACTTGTACCTCGGTATGGTCAAGTTATAAATTGTAAGCAAAACCAAGAACCAATCAATTTCGCATCAGATCAATTAAAGATGTATCTAGCACCAATCAAGATATACTTCTTGTCAATTTTGATTCCACAGTATCACCAAGATAATTCATTCTTACTACCATCTGTAAAGAAATTATAAGAATATTCCTGCTATGTACGACTGCATTGAAATCCTTGACATACTCGGAAAAGAGGGGAAAATTTTGTAGACAGTACTTAATGAATGGCTGCTATAACATCCCACTGTATCCAAGGAAAATTAAAGCAAAGAAAAGAAGATAATGCACATGCCATGCCAAATATCAATTGTAATTCACCAACTTAACAAAAAGAAAACTGCTCAATGCCCATCGAACATGCACAGTCCACAGGGGACAGCAGTCCAAAAATATTGCTCATCACCACATACAGCACACAAAAATAACTGCTCAATGCCTCAATTGCCCATCCTTCACTTCACTTGCCAATTGCCAAACCTAACTCCATACAGTTATTTAGTAGATCCAACAAAATTTTAAAATGCAATTCGCCTCTTGGTTTTGTAACTTGGACAGAAGTTGCGGCAGTGCGAATAGAATTAGAAGGGAAGCAGGGATTCCTATTGTCACTTACAAGAGAGAACCAAAGCAGAAAGAGACTATTGAAAGGGTGACTGTGATTTTACAGGGTTGAGACTTGAGTCCTACTTGAGATGAACTGAGACTTGCTGGTACATAAGGAAAGAAACTGAAGCTGTCTGCATTAGAGCTGATTGAAGATATTACTAATGTTGAAGTGCCGACAATTTTTTGCAAAAACTACTTGCAATTCTAAAATATAAGACATGTCACCTCTTCTTCAGTGTGCCTATTTGCCTTTCCTCTTTAAACTTTGAGTATGGACTGTAACTTGTAAGTGTACATTTAAATCTAAAGATTCAAATATGATATGTAAATAACCAGTGAAATGAAAGAAATCAAAATTAGTTAAAAATTATAGTGAACTACAGTGTTTCAAGAAGAAACTTCATTAAGAAGATCTTGAAGTTTGCAACTCAGTAGTTGCAATTTCATCTTGTACCACTTAGGTGCAAGGTTTCAATCCTACCAAAAGTCCTTTAATACTTCTACCTTACACTCTCCTACTATATCTCCACAAACACCATCACCCAATAACTTTTCTATGAGAAAGTTACTTTGTTACTGATTTCTTCCCATCTGTCCAAGCCTTGGTGGATAGAATTATCGGTACTTGTGTTGGTGGGAGATCGTCGAATTAATTGAGGTGGGTGAAAGCTGACACACCATGGTTATTAAAAAAAAGTCACTTTATTACAAAAGAAAGTTTTTTTACACTTTCCTCTCCCACGCTATGCACGAACCACCATCACCCAGAGGAAAAAGGCACTTTATTACAAATATATATTTCTTCATCTACACAAAATCACTCAGAGACTTAATCTATATCGGGATGAGATATCTAGTGTTTACTACTCATTTTCTAACTATCTCTGAGAACCCTAGTAAGAAATAAAAAACTTGCTGATGCTTCCTACGCTATAGCTAATCCCATTGAGGCTTGTTGAATTGGAGAAATTGCTCCAGGATAATCCTCTTCGCTAAAAGTTAAGATGGACCAATGATCACATTCGGTGTACGTCGTATGATACAACAGACAGAATCAATTTGGGAATCAAGTTTAAGTTTAAGTAACATTTTCGTGGCTTGTATTAAAGCAAGATAATCTTCTTAGATGCTACCATATCTTTGTTAAGTAGTACTACTATTTTAAAAGATAGTAGTACTACAACAATTGTATGACAGAAGACTCGAAAGGTATAGTACTGATTACGATTGTTTTCAGTCTCACCATTTAGAACTTTACTTTTGTATGAAGAGCTGTCTTCCCTTTTTGTTTAACTTCAATTATTTTTAATATTTGTGATAATTAAATTAGTTAATTCCTTATCTTTGATCATAAAGTAGGTACTTATAACCACTTCTATACTATGTCCCTATCTAGCTGTGGGCTGGACTACTTTTGTAAATTGTGAATTGTTGACCATGAGGACCCAATATCTCAAAAAATAAAGAAAGAAATCAAGTAGACCTTAATAACAAGTATTCCGGTGCTAATCTGTTAATAATGGAAGTTCAAGGGCAAGAGAAGAACATAAAAAATAAAAAAATAAAAAAAATTTACAGCAATAGGTTAATTACTCACATTTATCCTACTCATATGGATAGAAGTAGATAAACATGAAAGACTAAGTGTGAATTCCCCTTTTACAACTGATAGGTTCAAGTTTCACTCAATTTGGTGTTGAACCAAATACTCAAAACTTAAAAAAAGGAAAGAAAAAAAAAAAAGAAGAAAGAACAACTAAATGGACTAACTCGAACAGTTCTGAGCAGCAGGTGAATGCCCTTAAGCAGTTTACTCAACTCATGATCCGATTATAATCCAGAACTTTAGTTTAATTTGCGGCTTGCAGGTTGGTTTCTTGTGCTTCGTTCTACTCTTGGGTAGTTGCAAAAGTTTCAAGATATGCAGATCTGAAAAGGGGCAAATTTCCAACCCCTTGTACATGAATATGAAGAGTTTGGAGAGATCCAAAATCCTCATCCAAGAGGAAGCCAAAACTAAGATGCGATCAGTCTAATTGGCAAATTCCTCCACAACCATTCTAAACCCACATACATTTTCTTTCCTGACACAAGATTAATAGCATAGACCTTTGGTAGGATACAGTAGATGACAGCTCCAATAATTGCCACGGATGGATCCATGGATATGGCTAGATACTGCTGGATATTCAGAATTTGATCAAGCAAACTTCCGTTCTGAAAGCTTCTAAGCTCTCTGCCTAGTTTTACCCGCTTTCCAGTTCTTTGGCAATAAGTTCTTTTTCTGTTGGTTCACCCTCTTGTCTTCTTCCAGTGTGGTGTTTGCAATTCTGTATTTTTACATCCTAACTTGCTAAGGTTTTTAAGACAAATATGCCTTCATATTCACAATTGATAAAACCAAACAATTCCAACGACCTACATGACAAGTTTATGTCTTTCATTAGATTTAGTTTACAAACTAAAATATTTAAACTATTATATCACAAAAAGTCAGTGGTAGTCTGGTAGATAAGTGTACTACACTTCTTGAAGAAAAAAATAACATCAGTCACTTCTAGTTGACTCTTAAGTCTTAACAGCATAAGGTCTCCACGATCACTGATAAAACATCAACTATGCCAAATATAACACTTAAAAAGTTTCTAAAATTAAGCAAATGTATAATTGAAGAAGACATTTCAGGCGGGCATGGTAAACACATTTTTTGAAGCCAGCGAGTATGCGTCATACTTCAAAAATTAACCAAGCATGCAAATATATTGACGTTATGGGTAAGTTGTTACTAACTTGGTATGTTCATCAAACAAATTATCATTCTCCTGAAATAAGTAATGTCGGAGGCTGGACATTGGAGTGTTGAGCTAATAACAATTCTTTTAGCTGCTTCAGTTCTTTCACATCATTTTCGATGGTAGACAAGCAATCTTTCAAAGATTGGTTTTCCTCTCGTGTTGAACATAGCTCAGACCGTAATTCAGCATTTGAGGAAGTGCCCCCTTTCAAGTCTTTCGCCTTTACTCCACCCCCAAATCCAAATACATGGCTGCGAATTTGAGGTCCAAAGCATTTTTCTACAAGCTCTATGCTAGGAAGAGACGGTTCAGACTGCACCAATTCTTGGATTTGAGCCTACAAAATATATTGAGAGATTTCTGTCAGAACCCATAATAACTAAAAGTAACATGTCCAATTAACAACACGCACATGTTTTTCGATTGTTTCAGAATCAACAAGCGTGTTATTCTTCTTGCGAGTCTCAAAGAAAATAGTTGCCAAATCTGGTGGTTTGCCATCTTTTCCGCCCTTTACATCAAAGTAAACATGTCAAATAACGCCTCACCAATATTTTTTTTAAAAAGAAAAAGAACTGAGATCTTATGGTGATACCTTTTGATAAATAATCTCTCTAATTGGCTTGCTACCAATATGATGAGGCATCTTCAACTTAGCTCTATTTGATGCGTTCCTATTGCTTCTCGCCTAGCATAACAACATTTAGTTTATATGTCATAAATAAATTCTTGATTAAAAGATAATAGGAGCAGTATGTCAATGAAATTGCATAACTAGGTCTTATGTCAAACCTGAAAACTTTCGGTAGAAAAATGTTTGGTTACCAACCACTCTCATTGTTTCTTGTCTATCCCCTTTGGCATATTCTTAAGAGCCTCTTGGACTGGCTTACCCTTCACATACATTGCATGCAATTGTCCTCTCCATTTGTTCCATAATTCTTTCATCCATCCCAAGATATGATTGCGATGAATATCCATGTCATCACTCTCAAATTTATCCTACAATATATCAAACACATGTTGAACTCCAAATGCGATGAAATTAGAGTTGGTGTTTGTCCTTTTCTTTCTTTAATCCTAGATCTTTAATACACTCTTCTAGGAAAACTTTTTTGCTTTTAAAATTACTTAAGAAGAAGTGCTTTATAGAAGTTCTTTGTTAACCAATGAGGTAAAAGTATTTTTGTCTCGAAAAGTACAGAGTATGTGGAAGCCCTTTGGAGCAAAGGGAATTAGTAATTCAATGACATGACAAAAAGAAGACATTAGTAATTCTGAAATAACTTACGAATTATCTACAAAATTGAAGGACCAAAGATGCACTAATTTTAAACACTTCAAGTTTAGGAAATGATAATAGGAATAAACCCACACATCTGAGTGAAGCTTCCTCAGATATGAGACCATAGTGCTATGCTACAAGAAGCCACTTGATCCATCACTCCATCCTTCTAATTACTTTCTGTTAGAATAGTTATGTGAATGTATGTAATTAGTCCTAGTCCCTTATGTAACAAGAGTAGGTTATGTGTTATGTATACATATAAACAGGGTTTATTGTAACATTGAACATTAATCAATAATATTTTTTCCCGTGCTTTCTCACATGGTATCAGAGCTTTGGTGAGAATAGATTGTTGTGTCATTCCAGTGACATCCAGGAAGAAAGAACTCAGTCACCGTTAGATTTTTCGGTGACCTAAGTGACTATTTGCATCAAAGTCACTAATTATCAGTGACGTGCGAAATCAAACAACACCAAAAGGTTCCCAAGAGATAGGCGAACCAACCCCAGAAAAAAAACTACCTGAAAACACTCACCCATGCGCCCTCACGCGCCTGCCAGAGTTCTGCCGCCGGCGGCGTGTCTGTCCCACGCGCCGGCGCGTGAGGGCTGTTTCGGCCAGAATTTAAAATAGTTTCTTTTGGACAGTGTAATCGTCTTGCAATTCCGATCCTAACCATCCAATTTAAACCTAATTCCGACAACTTTTATATTTTTCAGGTGTGAACAGTGATTTCCAGCGTGAACAGTGATTTTCAGAAAATTTTCGGATTTTTCCGTTAATAGTAATTTCCAGAAGGGTTTCTGATTTTTTTCCGGCGTGAACATTATAATGTCATTCTTATTAGAAGCCTTAAACACACAATCCGTTGGATCGAATGCATTGAATCCAATCCAAATGGTTTCTTTACAGGATTATATTGAGTTCCTTCAGTACAAAGCACGTAAGCAGGCATCTTCAGGATTAGCCTCCGTTATTCCAACAGATAGTAGCATGACTTGTATCTCCCAATCTTCAACTTCTGAGTCTTGGGTCATTAATTCAGGTGCATCTGATCATATTTTTGGAAATAAATCTCTTTTTACTAGTATTTCATATTCTCAATCTCTTTCAACAGTCACAATGGCCAATGGGTCTCAAACCATGGAAACTGCAATAGGTCAAGCAAGTCCACTCTAGAGTGTGAGTCATGTCAGCTCGGTAAGCATACCTGCTCCCATTTCCCACGGCGTCTTGATAATCGAGCAGAGTCAGATTTTTACTTTAGTCCATTCAGATGTTTGGGGTCCTAGTCGAGCCAGTTCTACCTTGGAATTCCGCTACTTTGTCAGTTTCATTGATGATTATTCCAGGTGCACTTGGATATTTTTGATGAAAAATCGATCTAAGTTGTTTTCTATTTTCCAGACCTTCCACGCTGAAATTCAAAATCAATTTGGGGTTTCCACCCGCACATTTCGTAGTGATAATTCCCTAGAGTAGCATTCCCTATTTCAGCAGTTTATGAACTCATATGGGATTATTCATCAAACATCTTGTTCGTACACGTCCCAACAAAATGAGGTAGCTGAAAGAAAGAATAGGCATCTTATTGAAACTGCTCGTACCCTACTCATACAATCTCATGTTCCGCTGCGTTTTTGGGGGGATGCAGTTCTTACATCTTGCTATCTTATTAATCATATGTCATCTTCAGCTATCCAGAATCAAGTACCATTCATGTTTTCCCACTTACCTTTGTTCTCTCTTCCACCCTGTGTCTTTGGTAGTATGTGTTTTGTTCATGACCTTACTCCAGGAAAAGATAAGTTAGCTCTTTGTGCTCTTCTCCTGACCTCCAGCGATTTCTTATGTCTGTTGATGTTACTTTCTTTGAAACTCAATCATACTTCACGGGTCCAGTTAATCACTTAGATATTTCTGAGGTGCTACCAGTTCCGTCTTTTGGAGATTCAATCACTATCTCCCATTCATTTTCCTCCATAGCTCCAGTTGCACCTCCACCACCTACAGCTCCAGTTGCACCTCCACCACCTATAGCTCTAGTGTCACCACCTAGTCCAGTTCCACCAACTATAGCTCCAGTGCCACCACCTAGTCCAATTCAACATTCTACAGCTCCACCACTCCTGACTTATCATTGTCGCCTGCATCAGGATCAGGATCAGGCCCAGCTGATTCACATCCTGCACCTGACCTTGCTAAAACTACGGACTTGTCTCCTCTTGATCAACCAATTGCACTACGAAAAGGTATACGGTCCACACTTAATCCTAATCCTCACTATGTCGGTTTAAGTTACCATCGTCTGTCATCATCCCATTGTGCATTTGTGTCATCTTAGTCCTTTGTTTCCATTCCTAAGTCTATAGGTGAAGCAATGTCTCATCCCGGGTGGCGACAGGCTATGATTGACGAGATGTTTATTTTACATACGAGTGGTACTTGGGAGCTTGTTCCTCTTCCTTTGGGTAAATCGACTGTTGGTTGTCGTTGGGTGTATGCAGTCAAAGTTGGTCCAGATGGCCAGGTTGATCGACTTAAGGCTCGTCTTGTTGCCAAAGGGTATACTCAGATATTTGGACTCGATTATAGTTGTCACACCTCCTTTTTCTGCGCCCGCGGGGCGCATGGGAGTTTTTTCCAATTAAAGGACAATCGAAACGGGATTTATTTGTTTATTTCAGAGTCGCCACTTGGGAGATTTAGGGTGTCCCAAGTCACCAATTTTAATCCCGAATCGAGGAAAATAATGACTCTATATTACAGTCTGCGTACCAGAAATCTAGATAAGGAATTCTGTTAACCCGGGAGAAGGTGTTAGGCATTCCCGAGTTCCGTGGTTCTAGCACGGTCGCTCAACTGTTATATTTGGCTTATTTATCTGATTTTTTAATACACTATGAACTTATGTGCAAATTTATCTTTTAACCGCTTTACTATTATTGTTTTTAGGAGAATGTGAACATCGCTTAAAACACGTCTTTGGACTGCGTCACATGAAATGCACCCACAATCCGGAACGCGTTTTATTTGATGTTTTGAAATTTGGATTTGGGTCGCATGAAATGCACACCCGAGCTTAAGAAAGTAAATTATTAAACACGCGCCTAAAGAGACTATCGCGTTATTATTTTTTGCGGAGGCCGCGAAATTCGCTAAACGGCCCTCCTGAATTCTAAGTAATTTTAAACAAGTATTTACTGAGGGCCCCGCAATTTGTATTTTTATTCGGCGAGGCTCATCTCATTCTTATTTTTTAAAGAATTTGTAACGTCATGGAAATGCATCTCGGGCCACGCCACAATCAATGCGCCCGTGACTAGAGACATATTTCGACTCCGTTGAGATTTGGATTTGGGTCACATAAATGTGCACCCGAATTTAGGGAGATAACATTATTAAAGGCGCGCCTAAAGCAACTAGCGCATTATTATTTTTGGGGAGGGCCGTGAAATTTGTTAAACGGCCCATCCCGAAATCTAAGTATTTAATACATATATTTTGTGAGGGCCCCGCAATTTGTCCCTTTTATTCGGCGAGGCTTGTCCCCTTTTTTATATTTTTTTTATTTTTTTTTTGCGAGGCTCGTCTCATTTTTACTATTTAAGGGCAAATTTAAAACAACTACGATTTCCTACCAGTGAAGCCATCCGAGATTAAACAAAAAAAACGATTCTAACAGGTAACAATATCCATGGAAAAAATGAAAAATAGGATAACCTCGTTCATATGCTCACATTTACTTTAAACATGCAGTAACTAAACATAACATAAACATTTTTAACACAACAACAAAAATTGCATTGTTGACATTCATATATATCGAATATTCTCATTTATTGCCTTGAACCATAATATGCAAAACATGAATGAAACGAAACAAAGGACGAAGAACACCAACCTTCGAACCTCGACAATCCTAGAACGACAAACACGATTCCGACGGAACTCAAGTCGGACCTCTCTGAACGAAGAACAATGACGGAACCTCGGACAGCAACCTCGACGTACTGGACCTCGACGAACGAAACGACCTCAAAAGAAACTGAAAGCTCGGCCCGAAAATGCTAACAACCTGCCATGTTCGCTGCTACTGGCTTTTCTCGACACAGCAGATCAGTGCGAAAGATGAAGCAAAAGGGGTCGAGGGACAGTGACGACTCGACGGGGGCTCCGGTGGTCGTTTGGCTTGAGGAAGGAGCCGCTATGGAGTGTCGTTTGTGCAGTGACGACGCAGCAACAATGGTGGGTCGTTTGTGCAGTGACGACGGGGTGCGAGGATGGTTTGACGTGAGGGAGTGGAGGTTTCACGTTATGGCGTCGGGGGTGTGGTGGTGTTTGGACGATGGGAGGAGCTGGGCTGGTGGTTTTGACGTGAGGGAGTGGAGGTTTCACGTTATGGCGTCGGGGGTGTGGTGGTGTTTGGACGATGGGAGGAGCTGGGCTGGTGGTTTTGACGGGCAGCTGGGAAGGTCGTCGTCCGGTGCTGGGGAAGGTGTTGGTCGTAGTGTTGGTGAAGCTGATGGCGACGCTAGATGGGTAACAATGGTGGTTTGTTGATGGTGGTGATGGAGGAGGCAGAAACAGTGGTGGGTCTCGACGGGGCTCCGGTGGTTCCGGCAGCTGGGGCGACGAACGGGCTAGTGGTTATGGTCGTTTGGTTGTCGTCGGGAAATGACGACGAGGGGGAGGGGGGCTGGTTACTCGGTGGGAAGCTTAGGAGGAGGAGGGGTCTGCTTGGTAATGGAGGGAAGTCCGGCCTCCCTAGGGTTTTGCTTCTTCTTCTTTTATGAAGAAGAAGCGTGAACAGTGGTTCCTTTTCAAAAAATTCCCCGTCCCTTTTCCAGTCCAAGTCTCGTGCATTTGTATGGGTTTGCCCCAAAAAATGAGCCCCACGCGTGGTGGGGTTCGAGACTTATGTCCCCCACGCGTGGTGGGGTTCCCCATGTGTCCTGGACACGGTTTATTGTGGGCTAGGTCCGAAAATTAGGCCTAAAATCGGGTAGTTTAAACCCGAATATTATTCTTTTGCCCGGACCCGAGAAATAGGAACACGTTGCTTAACTAGTCCTATGTAAGCAAAATAACTACCAAAAATAAGACTAGTATTTAAACAAAACTATATCTTTTTAAATATTTTTCAAGGTTTAAAATAGCTACAAAATATTAATAAAACTATTTTTTTTGTAATTTTCGTTTTAAAATATTAAGATAAAATATGAGGTAATATTTTTGTATTTTTTCAAAGTTAAAAATGCCTATAAAACTTTAATAGAATTATTATTTTTGTATTTTTTCGAAATTATATAAGGTACAAAAATAAAGTGCAATTTTTTGTATTTTTCAAGTTTATGAGAAATACATAAACTAAAATTTATATATATATTTTTTGAAATTTTCTTTTTGCAACGAAATAAAGTAAAAATAGTTAAAATAGCTATACTAGACCCAATTTCACATATTCACGCTAAAAATGTGAAAATTCTCGGGGAGGGTCAAAAATCACGTGCTTCTCGAAGAGTTTTCCGACAAAGAACGACTAGACGTGTTTTTGACCCGACCATTACTTGGACGGACTACACTTAAGGAAAGGGAGGGATTATGACCGAGCCCTGGTATCTGAGCTGCCTACATATCCTTGGTTATACAGGAATCAGGCCACGTGTAGTTCGGGATATGAGAGAGATAGTGAGGTGTACCGAAGTGGAGAGCCGATCGAGGTGCCGTTCCGTCGAGGTTCCGGTCCGCGGTCCTGTTATTACAACAAAAATGAAAACTGAAAAAGACTAACTAAGCCTATCAGCTACTTGTTACAAGGATTCCTATCTCTTAAGTCTTCTGAAACTTGGTCTTGAGTCTTGAATGGTGCTTCATACAGACTTTGGATCTGAACCTTGATACATGCTAGTTGTAGGTGCTAGTTCTTGAGCAGATCACATTTGTTCTCCACTTCCGTATTTTGGGCTCTTCTCTTTCTTTCTTTCTTTTTTTTTTCTTTTTTTTTTTTTTTTTTTTTTTTTGTTTTTTGTGACCAGCTTCTGTTGATCATCCCAAACTGTTGACTTGCATTCTTGGGGCGAGCTTCTTGTTGCTTCTATCTTGGATTGAGTGTTGGGGATTTTTGTTGTAACCTTCTGCTTTCCAGCGGGTCATTGCTTGATCTTGAAAAATGTTTCCCCGTTCTACAGGCGGGTCCCTGGCAATCAAAACAAACAAAACAAACAAAATTTCCTAACCCAGTTTGCACTGGGGAGGTTTGTGAGTCGTTAGCAAAATCGTAACTTACTTACACTACTGATGCAATGATGAGAGTAAACTAAAGACTAGGCTAGGATGTGCATCTCCTATGAGTAAAACCAAAACTCTTGCTAGCAAAAGTGTCTGCTAAAATAAAAACCTCAACGACTCAAACTAGAAAGTGTGTCTTCTATGGTTGAATCGGAATGAGCTAAACTAGGAAGTGCGTCTCCTAAGGGTGAAAACTTTAGTGACTAGAAACTAGGAAGTGCGTCTCCTATGAATAAAATCTCGATTAGGAAGTGCGTCTCCTACGGGTAAAACTAAACTTTGAGGAAGTGCGTCTCCTGGGGGTACAATAAACTTAGGAAGTGCGTCTCCTATGGGTACAATAAACTTAGGAAGTGCGTCTCCTATTGGGAAAAACTGTTCTTAGGAAGTGCGTCTCCTACTGGGTGAAACTTTTCTTAGGAAGTGCGTCTCCTATTGGTACAATGAATCTAGGAAGTGCGTCTCCTATTGGTAAAACTTAGCTTAGGAAGTGCGTCTCCTATTGGTGAAATCAACTTAGGAAGTGCGTCTCCTATTGGTGAACCTATTCTTAGGAAGTGCGTCTCCTAATGGTAAAACTGAACTTAGGAAGTGCGTCTCCTATGGTGAAACTGAATTTTAGGAAGTGCGTCTCCTATGGTGAAACTGAACTTTAGGAAGTGCGTCTCCTATGGTGAAACATATCTTAGGAAGTGCGTCTCCTATTGGTGAAACCGAAACTTAGAAAGTGCGTCTCCTACTGGTGAAACTTATCTTAGGAAGTGCGTCTCCTACTGATAAAACTTGCTTAGGAAGTGCGTCTCCTACTGGTGAAACTTGCTTAGGAAGTGCGTCTCCTACTGGTGAAACTTGCTTAGGAAGTGCGTCTCCTACTGGTGAAACTTGCTTAGGAAGTGCGTCTCCTATTGGTGAAACTTGCTTTAGGAAGTGCGTCTCCTATGGTGAAACTGAACTTTAGGAAGTGCGTCTCCTATTGGTGAAACTGAACCTAGGAAGTGCGTCTCCTGGGGGTACAATAAACTTAGGAAGTGCGTCTCCTATGGGTACAATAAACTTAGGAAGTGCGTCTCCTATTGGGAAAAACTGTTCTTAGGAAGTGCGTCTCCTACTGGGTGAAACTTTTCTTAGGAAGTGCGTCTCCTATTGGTACAATGGATCTAGGAAGTGCGTCTCCTATTGGTAAAACTTAGCTTAGGAAGTGCGTCTCCTATTGGTGAAATCAACTTAGGAAGTGCGTCTCCTATTGGTGAACCTATTCTTAGGAAGTGCGTCTCCTAATGGTAAAACTGAACTTAGGAAGTGCGTCTCCTATGGTGAAACTGAATTTTAGGAAGTGCGTCTCCTATGGTGAAACTGAACTTTAGGAAGTGTGTCTCCTATGGTGAAACATATCTTAGGAAGTGCGTCTCCTATTGGTGAAACCGAAACTTAGGAAGTGCGTCTCCTACTGGTGAAACTTATCTTAGGAAGTGCGTCTCCTACTGGTAAAACTTGCTTAGGAAGTGCGTCTCCTACTGGTGAAACTTGCTTAGGAAGTGCGTCTCCTACTGGTGAAACTTGCTTAGGAAGTGCGTCTCCTACTGGTGAAACTTGCTTAGGAAGTGCGTCTCCTATTGGTGAAACTTGCTTTAGGAAGTGCGTCTCCTATGGTGAAACTGAACATTAGGAAGTGCGTCTCTTATTGGTGAAACTGAACCTAGGAAGTGCGTCTCCTATTGATGAAACTTGCTTAGGAAGTGCGTCTCCTATTGGTGAAACTTGCTTTAGGAAGTGCGTCTCCTATGGTGAAACTGAACTTTAGGAAGTGCGTCTCCTATTGTGAAACTAACTTAGGAAGTGCATCTCCTATTGATGAAACTTGCTTAGGAAGTGCGTCTCCTATTGGTGAACTATTCTTAGGAAGTGCGTCTCCTACTGGTAAAACTTGCCTAGGAAGTGCGTCTCCTATTGGGTGCAATAAACTTAGGAAGTGCGTCTCCTACTGGTGAAACTTTTTAGGAAGTGCGTCTCCTACTGGTACAATGGATTTAGGAAGTGCGTCTCCTATTGGTAAAACTTAACTTAGGAAGTGCGTCTCCTATTGGTGAACCTATAGTGCGTCTCCTAATGGTAAAACTGAACTTAGGAAGTGCGTCTCCTATTGGTAGAACTAAACTTAGGAAGTGCGTCTCCTATGGGTGAAATGAACTTAGGAAGTGCGTCTCCTATTGGGTACAATAAACTTAGGAAGTGCGTCTCCTATTGGTAGAACTGAACTTAGGAGGAAATGCATCTCTTATGGGTGAAACTGAAACAAACCTGGGAGGAAATGCGTCTCCTATGGGTGAAACTAAACAAACTTAGGAGGAAATGCGTCTCCTATGGGTGAAATGAACTTAGGAGGAAATGCATCTCCTATGGGTAAATACGTGGAATGTATGCCTCTGTTATCTGGGCGGGCTCCCAATTTCAACACTTAAAAGTAAAGACTGAATGTATTCCTCTGTTATTATGGGCGGGCTCCCAACTTCAACACTTAAAAGTAAAAAAGACTGAATGTATGCCTCTATTATCTGGGCGGGCTCCCAAATTCAACACTTGAAATAAAGACTGAAATGTATTCCTCTCGTTATACAGGTGGGCGCCTGGTAAGAATTTTAAAGACTGAAAGTATTCCTCTCGTTATACAGGTGGGCGCCTGTTGGTAAAGATATGAAAAATGATATGCCCGCATTATACTGGTGGGTGACCCAGAATAGAAATGAAAAGACAGAAATGTATTCCCGCATTATACTGGTGGGTGACTCAGAACAACAATGAAAAGACAAAAAATGTATTCCCGCATTATACTGGTGGGTGACCTAGAACAGAAATGAAAAGACAAAATGTATTCCTCTCGTTATTCAGGTGGGCGCATGTCTTTAACAATAACTTTGAAAATAAAATCCTATTCGAGGGCGGATGAACCCAAAATATCCTATTCGAGGGCGGATGAACCCGACAGATCCTATTTGAGGGCGGATGAACCCAACATATCCTATTTGAGGGCGGATGAACCCAACATATCCTATTTGAGGGCGGATGAACCCAACATATCCTATTTGAGGGCGGATGAACCCAACATATCCTATTTGAGGGCGGATGAACCCAACATATCCTATTTGAGGGCGGATGAACCCAACATATCCTATTTGAGGGCGGATGAACCCAACATATCCTATTTGAGGGCGGATGAACCCAACATATCCTATTTGAGGGCGGATGAACCCAACATATCCTATTTGAGGGCGGATGAACCCAACATATCCTATTTGAGGGCGGATGAACCCAACATATCCTATTTGAGGGCGGATGAACCCAAAATATCCTATTCGAGGGCGGATGAACCCAAAAATATCCTTAAGACCCGAATACTTGCTGGGGATTGGGATGGATTTCCCTTTCTACCTTCCCCATTTTATTTTTATTATTCTTTTATTTATTTGTTTATTTATTTATTTATTATTATTATTATTATTAGCTTCCTCCTTTGAAGTCTAACCGCTGAGGCTACCGACTTTCCAACCTTGTGTTGGACCCCTCGCAACTGCTAGGGATAACACTGTTGAGGAATTATTTACTTACCTGTTGGCGGTAAAATGTTATCAGCTGGGGGTACCTGACTTCCAGAAAATTTTCTAAATGGAAGGAAAATTTTCTGCCCCAGTTTGATAATATCCCTTGCGGCATGCGTTTCTGCCTCAATGCCATTTCCCTTACCTGTTTCAAATCAAACAAAATTGTTAGTTTAAAACATGGTGGTTGGTTGTGATACTCCTGCTGGGATGGCTTTTCCTTTTTCCTTCCTTGCTTTGCGTTGCACAACTTGTTGGGGGATGATATTATGTGCTGGGGATAATCCCTTTCTCCTGGGGGATATCCCTCTTCTTTTGTGGCATAGCTTGGAAACTGGCATTTCCCCGACCTCTTAGTCTAGTATGGATTTTGCCAAATCATGCTCACTGCTCTCCTTGCTCTGTTCATGGGCCTTTTGCTGGGGATATATATTTTGACACTGGCCTCGCGCTTGTTCCTCGCTGACTATACCACTTGGATGTACTAGTCAGATCTCATTTTGGAAAGCTGATGGCCTATTCGAAGTCATTTCATACTTGTTCTGACCAGACAGACTCTATTGGGGAATTTTTTATGAAAGGAGAAAGACAACAGAAACAAAATAAAAGACAAAGGAAACGACGACTCTTTTACAAAAGAAACTATAAATAAAAACCTATCAAACGCAGATACCGACTCTAATGGCCATGGCATGCATATGGGCCCATCTTTTACCGTCAATCATCTTTTAAGATCTTCCATTGGCGATTCCCCCTTTGATTCTCAATCTTATTCGACTTGTAGTGCCCGAAGGGTTTTCACTATCAAGTCTCTCTCATTTTGGTTTTCTCTCAGCTTTCATCGCCTTATGGTGCCTGTGAAGGTTTTCACCAATAAGACTCTCTCGTTTTATATCTCTCTCCAGCTGGGGATTTTGGAGTGTTTCTGGTATGACTCTTTCTGTTGGAGATTAGAGTCCTTTCTGCTGTGGAACAGAATGTTATGTTCGCCGGTAAGACTCTTCATTTGTCTGACTTGGCATCTTTTGAAGACTGATCGGAAGGTCTTTCTTTGGACCGTAATGTGGGTTTTGGATAGGGTTAGAAAGAAAGGGTATTAAAGGCTCAAAAAAATGCATTAATTTTGGGTTATTAATTACAACCTTCGGAATTAGATTTATTTACATCAAACGCAACTTTTGCCCCAGTTTCTTGCTTGGGGATATTTTAATTAATTTTTTTCATTTTTCAAAACTATGACCGAGCCGTGAAGCGCCTACGTATCCTCTTTGAGGAATCAGGTCAAACGTAGTTCCCAATTCCTCTTTTCCATTTGACTTTCCTTTTTTTGCTTTTTGTTATCATTTTTCTTTTCTCTTTTTCTTTTCTCATTTTCTTTTGTCGTTTTTTTTCTTTCTCTCTTTTTCTTTTATTCTTCTTTTTCCATTTTGTTGTTTTCTTTTCTTTCTTTTCTCTTATCCGCCATGCTTGCGTATATTATTCGTTGCTACTAATTCCGAACGAGGGGTATGAAAGAAAAATAAATAAGGCTCAAAAGGGGTAACGAAGGATAAAGTGTTTGGGTAGCAGAACAAAATGCCTTCGTCATTCCAGTCTTCAACACATGCCAAGTGCAAACAACACAATTAAACCATAGATTTATAGCTCTTCCGATGGTGCCGGACTTGACAATTATATTCAACATCTGTTTGTTCATTTGTCACTTCTAAAGCACCGTTGGGCGACACTCTCATTCTCATTATTATGAATGACCCTCATGCCAATTTAGGCGAATCTTTCTTTAACGGTTTTCTTTGTGTTTAACTTGCCCCAGTTCCACATGACTCGAGCTCTGAATAATCTCAAACCGTCCTTATTTTCTTTAAATGGTCTGATCGCCCTTCCAGGGTTTTATGATTAACTTTAAAGACTAGGCCCAAACTGTGTGCGCATGTCATGTCACTAGAATCGGTGCTGAATAAGAATGACATAATGACTAAACAAAAAGGTGAATAGAAATAATAAAAGATTGGATTTTGTGCTAGACTACCGGTGAAATGGTTTGAATAATAAACAAACGAAATAAAATCTTAAACAACCTGGACAAAACTTAAACAAACCGCTATGACAAAACGGAAAGATAAGCGGAAAGATATTGACGCAAAACAAATCCGAATTACAATCCTAATAATCCGAACAACGGAAATGACAACAAAATAAGCCACCAAATGCCTCCTTCTTGTTAACCAAGGAACGGAGCGTCCTCCCACTTTATCAAAACTGGCATCTTAGCCACTTGAGCTTCGCATCAATACTGCCAGGACTATTACCAGCTTTAATATCATCGTCCTCTGTCAGCAAATTCCCAATAGGACTTGAGTGCTTCTGTTATCGGCCTGATCCCAGCATAGTGCGCACCATGATGTGCAAGTAAAGGATTCTGGGTGTCATTGTCCGGCTTACCACAAACCAACCACCTTAACTTATTTGCAAAACAAACAGGTTAGAATGGACTCAGTCGGTCCTCATTATTGACAACATCTTTTTCTTTTTTTTCTTTTTTTTTCGATGTTTTTTCCTTTTTTTTTCTTTTCTTTCTCTTTTCTTTTTTTTTCATTGTTTTTTCCTTTTTTTTTCTTTCTCTTTTCTTTTTTTTCATTTTGCTCTTTTTCATTTTTCTTTTTTTGTTGTGGTCGAATCTTATGGAGATTGCCTACGTATCATGACCCCGCATGAATCAGACCTTGCGTAGTTCGGGCCAATAAAAGATAAACAACAGTAAACATTTTTTCTTTTCACTTTTCATATTAAAACAAACTGGGTTTCAAAGGTTTGAAGATGACCTGCAAACTCAAAAATCAACCAAACCACATATTTTAATCAAAAGCTTTACAAACTCAAAAACAAAAGGCTAGCTCCCTTTCTCTGTTCGACAAATGCAACCAAACGGTTATTTTTGCAAATGTGGCCCCTTCCAAATTTCACATGAATTTTGAAGCCGGGGAGGATTATTTATGACACTTTACAAACTTGTCCGTTTTTTACGAAAATAGCCTTTCGACAACTGAAAGATACTCTAAGGCTATTTCGGCAAGAACGGTTTAAGACGCGGCCGAAGCTGGCTCGGCTTATTACGACAAAATTTGAACGGTATTCACCTGACCGTTGACTAGTTGTTGTTTTTTCAAATTATGATAAACCTTTGTATTGCAAACACGGCCTTTCGACGTCTCGGGGACGAAGCTTTTTAAGGCTGTGTGGGTCCATATCTCAAAATGACCCAAAGGTGGCTGTTTATGCCAAGTCAGCCTTCCGGCGTCCCTTTCGGGAACATTCGGCTATTTATGACAAAACAGCATCACCTGACTTATTTATAACTCTTTTTATCGTTTTTCAAATTAGAAAAGTCAACATTGCGAACACGGCCTTTCAACGTCTCGGGGACGAAGATTTTTAGGCTGTGGGGGTCAACTGGACCAAGCCTTAAAAGTGACCCAAAAGTGGTTGTTTATGCAAAGTCAGCCTTCCGGCGTCCCTTTCGGGAACATTCGGCTACGTCTTGATAAAACAGCGTCACCCGACTTCTTTATGACAAAATTAAAATTTGACATGTATTTTTTTTGTTTTTCATTATTATTTGTTTTTGGCTTTTTAGCAAAAAAGGGGGGTTGGACCCGATGAGGGTTGCCTACGTATCTCACATCCGGTGAGAATCAAACCCGCGTAGCTCAGGCAAATAAGAATAAGTAGGCAAATAATAATAAGCAGATGAACTAACTCTTTTTTTGAATTTCCGTTTAAAAGAACTAAGCAAGGAAATATTATTTTTGATTGATTTTCTTTTTAAAAGAAAGACTAATATTTTTGGATTTTCGTTTTTTTTATTCTAAAGAAAAGAAGAAAATATTTTTGAATTTTGAATTTTCTAAAGAAGAATCAAAATATTTTCGGATTTTTATTTATCTATTTTATCTTTTTGAATTTTGAACTTTCTTTTGAAATTTTTTTTTTGGATTATATATATACTTATTTTTGGAACAAATAATAAAATCACATTCAACGCCGGACTCTTTTTATTTTTATTTCTGGCATTTTCATAGACAAGCGAAATAAAATAAAATAAAACATTTTTTAAAAAAAAACCAAACTCTTTTTCATTTTCATTTAATGGCAAAACAAACTATTTTCTTTAATATTTTTAAAAAAAAAACAGACAGAACAATGATGACCTCTTTTCTCTATTTTTCCTTTGCTTTTAATATAACAAACTAATAAGACATTCATTTTCATTTTCTCAAAATTTCGGCAGAATTTCGATACTACTCGGACATTGATTTTTTCTCTAAAAATAAGTAGTTATATCTTTACACTGTCATTTTTTCTCCTCTTTTTCACGATTTTTTTTTGTGGAAAATAATGAAAACATACAAAATCTTTTTGAATTTTCATGCTTTGTTTTATTTGTAATTTTATTTTTTTATATTTGTTATTTCTTTCAAAAATGTGGCATGGGAGACATAATGATTTCCAAGACTTCTTGGATTCTGCAAATGCTCCCCATGCGCTTTTCCCAACATATGAAGCGTGGGGGACATATGGGAATTCCAAGACTTCTTGGATTCCACAAATGTTCCCCATGTGCTTTCCCAAAAAGCAAGCGTGGGGGACATAGGGAATTCCAAGGCTTCTTGGATTCCACAAATGTTCCCCATGCTTTGATTAAAATAACATCATGCTGGAAATGACCAAATGACCCATACGCACTTGACTAAATACAACATGTAGCACATAGGATGCCGAAAGATTGTCTATTATTTTCAGGTTGCTTGTCCTAGATGGACCCAACCCCTATGTTGAGTCCCCTAAGTCAAATGCACATGATGCAAATAAACGTTCCTACTAGGGATCCGACATGTGACTTTGTTATACTAGGTTCAAAAACCTGGGTCGGTGTTCTAGACAGTGTACCCGAGCGGACAACTCGAGCTGAGGAAGGAGCTCCTTTCCGGGAACCAAAAGGCCAGCCGGCTTAGAAACTTTCCGAGCCTCGTTTATTTAGGGTATGACACTAACAGAATAGGGAGTCTCAACCAGTAAGCACATCCCCGGAGGTAAGAAGAGAAAGGTTTCGGCACAGTTTATATACAGTTCAAATAATATCAAAGCGGTAAAAGCAGCATTTAGCACATTAGGCTCAAAACATGTAATAATCAGATAATAAATAAAGCCAAATAATAACAATTATTCTAAGCTCGAATTCTTAACCCTGAACCAGTGGTTCTGGGTGTTTCGTCCCCAGCAGAGTCGCCAGAGCTGTCACACCTCCTTTTTCCGCGCCCGCGGGGTGCATGGGAGTTTTTTCCAATTAAAGGACAATCGAAACGGGATTTATTTGTTTATTTCAGAGTCGCCACTTGGGAGATTTAGGGTGTCCCAAGTCACCAATTTTAATCCCGAATCGAGGAAAATAATGACTCTATATTACAGTCTGCGTACCAGAAATCTAGATAAGGAATTCTGTTAACCCGGGAGAAGGTGTTAGGCATTCCCGAGTTCCGTGGTTCTAGCACGGTCGCTCAACTGTTATATTTGGCTTATTTATCTGATTTTTTAATACACTATGAACTTATGTGCAAATTTATCTTTTAACCGCTTTACTATTATTGTTTTTAGGAGAATGTGAACATCGCTTAAAACACGTCTTTGGACTGCGTCACATGAAATGCACCCACAATCCGGAACGCGTTTTATTTGATGTTTTGAAATTTGGATTTGGGTCGCATGAAATGCACACCCGAGCTTAAGAAAGTAAATTATTAAACACGCGCCTAAAGAGACTATCGCGTTATTATTTTTTGCGGAGGCCGCGAAATTCGCTAAACGGCCCTCCTGAATTCTAAGTAATTTTAAACAAGTATTTACTGAGGGCCCCGCAATTTGTATTTTTATTCGGCGAGGCTCATCTCATTCTTATTTTTTAAAGAATTTGTAACGTCATGGAAATGCATCTCGGGCCACGCCACAATCAATGCGCCCGTGACTAGAGACATATTTCGACTCCGTTGAGATTTGGATTTGGGTCACATAAATGTGCACCCGAATTTAGGGAGATAACATTATTAAAGGCGCGCCTAAAGCAACTAGCGCATTATTATTTTTGGGGAGGGCCGTGAAATTTGTTAAACGGCCCATCCCGAAATCTAAGTATTTAATACATATATTTTGTGAGGGCCCCGCAATTTGTCCCTTTTATTCGGCGAGGCTTGTCCCGTTTTTTATATTTTTTTTTTTTTTTTTGCGAGGCTCGTCTCATTTTTACTATTTAAGGGCAAATTTAAAACAACTACGATTTCCTACCAGTGAAGCCATCCGAGATTAAACAAAAAAAACGATTCTAACAGGTAACAATATCCATGGAAAAAATGAAAAATAGGATAACCTCGTTCATATGCTCACATTTACTTTAAACATGCAGTAACTAAACATAACATAAACATTTTTAACACAACAACAAAAATTGCATTGTTGACATTCATATATATCGAATATTCTCATTTATTGCCTTGAACCATAATATGCAAAACATGAATGAAACGAAACAAAGGACGAAGAACACCAACCTTCGAACCTCGACAATCCTAGAACGACAAACACGATTCCGACGGAACTCAAGTCGGACCTCTCTGAACGAAGAACAATGACGGAACCTCGGACAGCAACCTCGACGTACTGGACCTCGACGAACGAAACGACCTCAAAAGAAACTGAAAGCTCGGCCCGAAAATGCTAACAACCTGCCATGTTCGCTGCTACTGGCTTTTCTCGACACAGCAGATCAGTGCGAAAGATGAAGCAAAAGGGGTCGAGGGACAGTGACGACTCGACGGGGGCTCCGGTGGTCGTTTGGCTTGAGGAAGGAGCCGCTATGGAGTGTCGTTTGTGCAGTGACGACGCAGCAACAATGGTGGGTCGTTTGTGCAGTGACGACGGGGTGCGAGGATGGTTTGACGTGAGGGAGTGGAGGTTTCACGTTATGGCGTCGGGGGTGTGGTGGTGTTTGGACGATGGGGGAGCTGGGCTGGTGGTTTTGACGTGAGGGAGTGGAGGTTTCACGTTATGGCGTCGGGGGTGTGGTGGTGTTTGGACGATGGGAGGAGCTGGGCTGGTGGTTTTGACGGGCAGCTGGGAAGGTCGTCGTCCGGTGCTGGGGAAGGTGTTGGTCGTAGTGTTAGTGAAGCTGATGGCGACGCTAGATGGGTAACAATGGTGGTTTGTTGATGGTGGTGATGGAGGAGGCAGAAACAGTGGTGGGTCTCGACGGGGCTCCGGTGGTTCCGGCAGCTGGGGCGACGAACGGGCTAGTGGTTATGGTCGTTTGGTTGTCGTCGGGAAATGACGACGAGGGGGAGGGGGGCTGGTTACTCGGTGGGAAGCTTAGGAGGAGGAGGGGTCTGCTTGGTAATGGAGGGAAGTCCGGCCTCCCTAGGGTTTTGCTTCTTCTTCTTTTATGAAGAAGAAGCGTGAACAGTGGTTCCTTTTCAAAAAATTCCCCGTCCCTTTTCCAGTCCAAGTCTCGTGCATTTGTATGGGTTTGCCCCAAAAAATGAGCCCCACGCGTGGTGGGGTTCGAGACTTATGTCCCCCACGCGTGGTGGGGTTCCCCATGTGTCCTGGACACGGTTTATTGCGGGCTAGGTCCGAAAATTAGGCCTAAAACCGGGTAGTTTAAACCCGAATATTATTCTTTTGCCCGGACCCGAGAAATAGGAACACGTTGCTTAACTAGTCCTATGTAAGCAAAATAACTACCAAAAATAAGACTAGTATTTAAACAAAACTATATCTTTTTAAATATTTTTCAAGGTTTAAAATAGCTACAAAATATTAATAAAACTATTTTTTTTTGTAATTTTTGTTTTAAAATATTAAGATAAAATATGAGGTAATATTTTTGTATTTTTTCAAAGTTAAAAATGCCTATAAAACTTTAATAGAATTATTATTTTTGTATTTTTTCGAAATTATATAAGGTACAAAAATAAAGTGCAATTTTTTGTATTTTTCAAGTTTATGAGAAATACATAAACTAAAATTTATATATATATTTTTTGAAATTTTCTTTTTGCAACGAAATAAAGTAAAAATAGTTAAAATAGCTATACTAGACCCAGTTTCACATATTCACGCTAAAAATGTGAAAATTCTCGGGGAGGGTCAAAAATCACGTGCTTACAATAGTGATACTTTCTCTCCCGTGACTAAAATAGCATCAGTCCGCCTTTTTCTATCTGTGGATGTTGTTCGTCATTGGCCTCTCTATCAGTTGGACATTAAGAATGTTTTTCTTCACGATGACCTTGAAGATGAGGTTTATATGGAGCAACCACCTGGTTTGTTGCTCAGGGGGAGTCTAGTGGCCTTATATGTCGGTTGCACCGGTCCCTCTATGGTCTAAAGCAGTCTCCTCGAGCCTGGTTTGGTAAGTTCAGCACAGTTATTCAACATTTTACTACCAGCATCTTCCCCTATAACTTCAGCATCCATGTCACAGAACAATTTACTAAAAATGCCTAAAACTTCAGCTTTAATGAAAGCAAGTGAAAGCTGGTTCTTATGATAGTGATCAAGTCCAAAAGAAAAGGAATTCATATTCTGCCACTTCCAAGCTAGATCTCTTGCAACTTGCAATGCATGAACTACATTTGTCTTAGCATTATCAACCATATTTGTGGTTTCAGCTTCAGTCCTTGCACTAGCTGCAACAACAACTAAAGGTTAAATATGTCCACCTCTCATCCTTGCTAAAGCTATCAAACTGGTAATGTCCTTGTAATAGTTTCTAAGTGTGACACTGATGTGCAGTGTCTTCCTAAATTTGGAGAAGATCCCTTTTAATAACCAGGTGTGCAAAAGCTTACAATGTCTAAATAGCAGATCAATCTCGTTATCATTCTCAGAGTGTACTACAACAAAAGTCATACGAGATAGACTTTTATGAAGAAGATCCTCACAGTCTAGACCTAACCATGAGTGACAATCACCAGCTTCTCCACCCAAAAGTTGCCACATCCCATTTTTCAATGGAACATCTATTTCACAATTTTCTCCAGCAGTGCACACCAACACAAAAATATCAAGAGATGTTAATTTTCTCTGGTGAAGTTGCTCGAAGTGAAGCTGATCACTCTGTATTTTATCGACATTCTGCTTCAAATCTCTGTATTTATCTGGTCGTTTATGTTGACGATATTGTTATTACTAGCAATAATTAGGATGGTATTAGTAAGTTGAAGCAACATCTCTTTCAGCACTTTCAGACTAAGGATCTGGGTAGATTAAAGTATTTTCTGGGTATTGAGGTCGCTCAATCTAGCTCAGGTATTGTGATCTCACAAGGAAGTATGCCTTAGATATTCTTGAGGAGACAGGAATGACAGGTTGTAGACCTGTTTACACTCCGATGGATCCGAATTCTAAACTTCTGCCAGGACAGGGGGAGCCTCTTAGCGATCCTGCAAGATATAGGCGGTTGGTTGGTAAATTAAATTACCTCACAGTGACTAGACCTGACATTTCCTTTCTTGTGAGTGTTGTGAGTCAGTTTATGAATTCTCCATGTGATAGTCATTGGGATGCAGTTGTCCGCATTCTTCGGTATATAAAATCAGCTCCAGGCAAAGGCTTATTGTTTGAGGATCAAATGCCATGAGCAGATTGTTGGATACTCAGATGCTGATTGGGCAGGATCACCTTTGATAGACGTTTTACGTCTAGATATTGTGTCTTAGTAGGAGGAAATTTGGTGTCTTGGAAGAGCAAAAAACAGAATGTGGTTGCTCGGTCTAGTCCAGAAGCAGAATATCGAGCAATGGCTATGGCAACATGTGAGCTAATTTGGATCAAACAGTTGCTCAAATAGTTGAAATTTGGTGAGATTAGTCAGATGAGACTTGTGTGTGATAATCAAATTGCTTTTTATATTGCGTCAAATCCAGTGTTCCATAAGAGAACTAAACACATTAAGATTGACTGTCACTTTTTTAGAGAAAAGATACTCTCGGGAGATATTGCTACAAAGTTTGTGAAGTCGAATGATCAGCTTGCAGATATTTTTACCAAGTCACTCACTGGTCCTAGTATTAACTACATATGTAACAAGCTCGGCACATATGATTTATATGCACCAACTTGAGGGGGAGTGTTAGAATAGTTATGTGAATGTATGTAATTAGTCCTAGTCCCTTATGTAATAGGAGTAGGTTATGTGTTATATGTATACATATAAATAGGGCTTATTGTAACATAGAACATTAATAACGATTAATATTTTCTCTCGTGCTTTCTCACACTTTCTCTCCTCTTGCTATTATTTTATTTCTGGCTACGACAATCATGCTCCTCTTCTCTTGCCAGCATTAGAAATCCCAGTAACTTTTCCCGTGCATTTATTTTTCCTTATTGTTTTGTTTTCAGTTTTAAAAGAGCTTTGTGCCACTTAACAAAAAAGAATCTTTTTGTTTTCTATACAAAGCCCAAATTACAGTAAATCAATAGCAGATATTTCTTAACACTCATTTATAATAAATAAAAATCACTAGCAGAACTCCTATTTGCAAAAAGAAAATAGAAAAGAGAAACCTTTTCAGGGGTTAAGGATCTAATTAGGAGCTACAGGATTTAGTAGAGCAAGTTAAGGCCACATGTATAAATCCCAAGTAATAAATGAAAACATATTTTCCAAGTGGACTTTAGCAAATAGCCCATTGGCAAATTGGATGCATTACCTTAATAGCTGCCCACATGTGATTTAACTGTTCTTCCTTAATGTCATGCCACGATGATACTCCCAACGGACACAAATTACGGTCACGAACTAATTTTCCCAAGTGCCTCGAAAATAGATTGTTATTCTTTCCGACCGTTCGATTGTTGTAAAATGTTACTTTCAGCTTCTGTCCAAATTTAAGCAATGCAACTTCTTTGCACTTATTCTTTCCTCGAACTTTTTTTACCTTTTCAGTAGTACATGAACCTACATTTGCATACTTTAGAAATGTCTGAAAATATCATACAAATAAATAAATTTATGGTCATATAGTAGCCAAACTTCATACTTGAAATCATTTAGTAAAACTTTAGCATTAAAATTCAATTCTGCAAATTAATAACACAGTAGATTTGAAAATCATACTTGTTTCAGTTGTTTGATGTATTGCATACCTTGATTAGTAGATGGAGGCAATTGAATATCAGTTTGCATATGCTCTTTCTCGAGTAGATGGCGGCAATGGGCTATCAGTTCACAGTCCGACTGCGGCTCACCTAAAATTTCACCATGGTGATACCAAAAAGTATAATTTTGAATTATTCCATATACTTTCAAATGTGACTCAACTGTCTCATGTGTTCCTAAAGTTGTGTTACAACATTTGACACATGGACATCGTATTTCATACAGTTCCCTTGTTCTTCTAAAAGCATAATCCAAAAACTTTTGCACCCCGATTGAGTAGGCTTCATCAAGTCGATTATCAACAAGTTGCATCCATTCCTTACTAGGTGCCATAACCTTGAACGATACATTAAAATGTGATTAGAAAAAAGATATAGGATAATAAAAGTACTATGATGCACATAACTTTTTATGAAATCCCAAAAACACGTAAAATTATTCAAAAGATATATAAATTTCATATTCTTGAGTTTAAGACCTAAGATGCATGTAACTTTTTATGCAATCTCAAAAAGGCGTATAATTATTCAAAAGGTATATATAGTTCAGAATCTTGAGTTTTAGTACAAAGGTTCCAGTGTCAGTAAGGTCAGTTATCTTTCTTGTACAAAGTGATTCACTTACTGTGAACATCCTTTCGAAAAGATAGAAAGGAAAGCGGAAAAAAGTCGAAATCTCTTTCTTCTCACCATTTTTTGTGGGCTTTATGCGTATTCGAAGGATTAAAGATTGATGGAGAAATATTTGTAAAAACTAAAAACACTGACGCTTCCCTTAAGTTTTTTGGAGTCCATTCAAGTTATGATGGTATTTTTATTGATAGAGAAGCAACAGGGACTTAACAAATGAAAAAACTAAATGACTCTTCATTCATAAACATTCGTTCACGCAAAAGTGTAAAAATTTGAAATTGATTTGTTAGGTAACTTGTAAACTATTATTTTCCTTCCATAAATTTTAAACTGAGTAGCTTATGAGCATCTCATTATGAGGATTGCACAACGTGTCTCCTGGTCTATATTTCAGGCTTGATAAAGTCACTATTAGAAGATATCCCGGTTAAAGAGATTTCTTCCACATATTTCAATATAGTTAGACACGTTAAGTGAAGCAGATCTGCCATATAGATTAGTCCATTTCCGTTTACATGAATAAATAATCCAATAAACAACTGTCCATTTTCTCTTTTTTTATAATAGTGGTGTCTGGACCAGCTTGTGCATACCTCAACTATTCAACCGGTACTTGTTATCTTCCACCAGGCAGAGGCGGAGCCAGAATTCGAAGCTTATGGGTTTCGGAATTTTAATTATATTAAGTTACTGGGTTCTAAATTAATAATTTACACAAATTCAATGGATTTTTTAAGATAAATACAGGATTTGAACCAAAGTTACTAGGTCTGTCGAAACCCGTAACTTATACATTGGCTCCGCCCCTGAGCACAAGTAATGCATAACTTTGCCAACCAACGCTTAGGCCGAAGAAATCACTTAGAGGGCGTTTGGATTGGCTTTTCAAAAGTAGCTTATAAGCTAAAAGCCAAAAGCCATACGTTAGTGATACCCAACTTTTGGTTTTTGACTTATTTTTGTACTTTTCATGCCTAAAAAAGTAAGTGTTTTTAATCACTTTTTATCATTGTCAAACATCACAAAAACTAGAAAAGTGCTTAAAAGACAATAAGCAATTAAAATAAGCCAATCCAAACACCCTCTTAGTGATTTTTGCTTTCCGTTAGGACATTTTACTTTACATGAATAAATTCAAACCCTAAGACAAGGAAGAGAACATGAAAGTCATAAGAAATAAGGTTTTAGGTTTCACCTACAAGACACATATACAATACATATATCACTTTAGCAAGCGATTTCACTTTGGAATTTACTGGACCTGTCCATTGCTTGAAGATTAGAGTAACATGCTTAACTTTAGTCAATAACTCAGACTATTTGGCCGGCACTTCGGACTCAAATTTACGATTTTGAGCATTTCGCAGTGAAAATGGTAAAGCTAAAAATTCTTAACCCACTAAAATTTATCAGATGCGTCGTAGGAACCTGCCTACTGAGAGAGTGGAAGAGTAGCAAAATTATAAGATGTTTTGTAGTACACACACCTTCGATTCCCAGAAACACATTTTAATTCAGCATTTGAGAGAAATACGGAAGAGTGAATTATTAGATTGAAAGATTAGGGTTTAGGGATTTTACCTGCCTTCGCCCTTCAGAGAGATGAGCGGGAATTTGAGGAAAATAACGGAGAGTTTTCTCTTTTTCCGAAAAAAGAGTAAAGTAATTTCTCTCTGGCGCTCAATTCATTATGTTAGGGGCCAGATATGGAATTTAGGGACCAGTTTTTTAATCAAGTACAAAATATTGATAACAATTAATCCTGTTTCTTGTAACTGAGCTGGCCCATGTCCGGACCGGTCCGATCCAGTAAAAGAGAGAACTGAAACAAGGGGTTTTTACCTAGCTATACTATAATAGAAATATATTTACCACCTTTATTTAGGTTTCTTATCAATTATTTTGTATACCTATATTTACTAATTATATACAAAATCATAAAAAGAAGAAATTCAAGATCCTTTAAATCTAGCCTATAAGTTACATGATACACAACCCCCATTTCCAATAATTTCCCATACATTTAAGATTCTTTCCTTTTCCAAAGGATTACAAAAACATCTTCTCTCTTTCTTAACAATTATCCAAAATTAATCTTACCCACAGTAAGAAATTTTATTTACCTATTGTTATCCAAAATCTTACTTACCATTTTTATCCTCCCCCCCTCCCCCCCAACCAAAAAAAAATTGCAGATTTTTTTCTCTTCCAAAGCTTTTGAAATTCAATTTCTCTCTTTCTTACTAATCACCCAAAATATCTATTTGTATTGATGTAATGCAAATGAAATTCAAAAATATTGCTCTAGAATTAAGTTGTGGGTAAGCTTTGAATCTTGTTTTCTTTCTTTCTAAAATCTTTATTATATGTGACTTGTATATGATATATCAATACCCAAAATAATACTTGATACAACATTAATACAATCATAATACGATTATATTAAATTTTCAATGTATGGTTGTGATTGAAACTTGAAGAAGATGAAGATCATAATTCTTTCATAATTTTTTAGAAATGTATCGCGATTGTATTATAATTGTATATGTATCATAATTGTTGCAAGAATTGTATTACAAATATATGATAGTCGTATATTCATTGTATATTGTTACGAGCAGTTGTGCCTTCGT
The DNA here is from genome assembly GCF_000715075.1 of Nicotiana tabacum. NCBI lineage: Eukaryota > Viridiplantae > Streptophyta > Magnoliopsida > Solanales > Solanaceae > Nicotiana > Nicotiana tabacum. Next base: position 34,910,234 of record NC_134090.1, on the reverse strand, counting down.
GACGAATTTCACAGTTTATATCACAAGTATGATAATTGTATATTACTTTATTAGTATTGTATCATGTATTATTCTGGGTATTAATATACCAGATACAAGTTAAATATAATTATGATACATTTATGTTTTAGGCGTTGATGTATCTGATGCAATTCAAATATAATTATGATACAGTTATCATACAATTATCATAAAAAAATTAGAATATTTTTTAATAATATAAAGCTATCGATGATGGTGGAAAGAGAGAAGATGGAGATTCTGGGATTAGATTAACGAATTTTGATGTAAAAAAAAGGAGAGAGAAGAGGAGAGTGGAAAAAAAGTGGAAAAGATATAATTGAATCCCTTAATTGAAGGCCCTAATAATGGGGTGAGATTCTTTTAAGAAGCAATGCATATAATTTGTAAGAAAAACTTAAATATTTATTAAAAACTTCAAAACATAGAGAACATAAGTAAATAAATTTCTAATATAATATAACTAGATAAAAATCTCCTGAAACAACCCATAATAGACCGGTTGGGATTGGGCTGGGGATATCATGGAGGGGGGCTGGGCCGACCAAGGTATTAGACCTGGTAGACCGGCGAGGTGGTAGCCAAGGTCTCGGTCCACCAGGGCAAGGTCAGTAGCTAATTTTTTATTTTATTTTTAGCCTCATATAATATTAGTAAATTAGTATAATCCAATTCAAAGTTTTAAATAGTAATAAATTAGCAGTAGAAAATAAAGCTAGTTGTGAATGGTTGAAGCTTTAAACAGTTACAATTTGCGATTATATATATATATATATATAATATGTATTTTTTCGAGTTCTACTCCTTTTGCTTACTATATACCATTTCGTGACAGTAAATTAATCAAGCCTAAAACTTTTGAATTCAGATTCATTACCTTTTCCTTAGGAGGGGTGCACTGATTGCAAGGTTATCCCGAGTAAGTGTGTGTCAACGCAAAATAGGTTCTTGGTAATGGACTTGGAGATCAAGAGAGTAAGAAAGAAGAGAGCGGTGTACGGCCAGCCTAAGATTAATACCTTGACTAAGGAAAATGCTCACGAGTTGGGGGAGAAGTTGTGGCCATGGGGGGTTGGAGGAGTAGTGGGGACGCGAGTAGTATGTGGACAACGACAGCGAACTGCATTAAGGAAGCTGCTAGAGAGGTGTTAGAGGTAACGAAGGGTTATTCAGGATGCTACAAAGGGGATTAGAGGTGGAATGAGGAGGTCAAAGGAAACGTGGAAGCTAAGAAAGAGGCATATCTGAAGCTAGTGGGGAGCACGGATGAGGAAGGGAAGAAGACATGTAGAGAGTGTTATAAGAAAGAAAGGAAAGAGGCAAAATTGGCAGTCACGGTGGCTAAGACTGCAACTTTTCAGCGATTGTATGAGGATCTTGGGGGCAAAGGAGGAGACATGAAGTTGTACATGTTAGGCAGGATTAGGGAGAGGATGGCTCGGGACCTGGACCAAGTGTGGTGCATCAAAGACGAAGATGGTAAGGTTCTGATGAAAAAGGCGTGTATCAGACGTAGATGGCAGGAGTACTTTCATAGACTCTTGAACGAGGGAGGAGACAGGAACATCGTACTGGGTGAGTTGGAAAACTCAGGAGTCAGAGGGATTTTAGATTTTGTAGGCGTATTAGGAGCAAGGAGATTAAGGGGACAATGCAGAAGATGAGCAAGGATAAGGCAACTAGGTCTGACAAGATCCCAGTAGAATTTTAGAAGGAAGTGGGTCGGGTAGGCTTGGAGTGGCTTACTAGTTTGTTTAATGTCATTTTCAAGACGAAAAAGATTCCTGAAGATCTGCGGTGGAGTTTTATGATCCCGTTGTATAAAAATAAGGTGATATCCAGGACTGCTGAGTCATACTATAAAAATTTAGGAGGTGGTGGTTGAGAGGAGGGTGCGACATAGTGTGACTATTTCCGAGAAACAATTCAAATTTATGCTGGGATAGTCTACTACATAAGCCGAATACCTTGTGAGAAGATTGGTGGAGTAGTATAAGAAGAGGAAGAAGGACTTGCATATGGTATTCATAGACCTAGAGAAGGCCGATGATAAAGTCCCCAGAGAGGTCTTATGGAGATGTATGGAGGCTAGCGGTATCCTGGTAGCGTACATTAGGATGATTAAGGACATGTATGAAAGAGCGAAGACTCGGGTAAGGACTGCGAGAGGAGACTCAGATCATTTTTCAATGGAGATGGGTTCGCATCAAGAGTCGACTCTTAGCCCATTTTTATTTGTCTTAGCGCTAGAGGTGCTGACGCGATACTTACAAGGGAAAGTGCCATTGTGTATGTTATTCGCTGATGACATAGTTCTGAGTGATGAGACGCGAAACGGAGTTGATGCTAGGTTCGAAGTTTGGAGACAGACGCTGGAGCCTAAGGGTTTCAAATTGAGTAGGTCAAAAACTGAGTATTTGGAGTACAAGTTTAGTGATGGGATGCGTGAAGAAGGAGTGGAAGTGAAGATTGATACTCAAGTCATCTGCAAAAGAGAGAGTTTCATGGATCTATTATTCAAGGCAACGGGGATATTGACGAGGATGTTACTCATCGTATTGGTGCGGGGTGGATGAGATGGAGGCTCGCCTCGGGGGTTTTGTGCGATAAGAATGTGCCACACGAACTTAAGGGCAAGTTCTACAGAGTGGTAGTTAGACCGACTATGTTGTATGGGTTGAGTGTTGGCCCGTTAAGAAGTCCCATATCCAGAAGATAAAAGTAGCTTAAATGAGGATGTTGAGATGAATGTGTGGGCATACTAGGAAGGACAAGATTAGGAATGAATTTGTTAGGGACAAGGTAGGAGTGATATCTGTGGAGGACAAGTTACGTGAATCAAGGTTAAGATGGTTCGGGCATGTGAAGAGGAGAGACATAGATGCTCTAATCAGGAGGTGTGAGAGGTTATCCATGGCGGGGCTGAGGAAGGGAAGGGATAGGCTTAAGAAGTATTGGGGAGAGGTAGTTAGGCAGGACATGACATTGCTCCAGCTTACAGAGGATATGACTCATGATAGAAAGGTGTGGAGGTCTAGGATTAAGATTGTAGGTTGCCAAATAGTAGTGTGTTCCTCCTAGGCTTACCAGTAGTACTAGAATTATTTTTGTATTATCTTATTCATGGTTCTTTATTATTACATGTTGTGTTTTTTGCTCCCGTTACCACAATACATTGTTGTTATTATTGTTTGCTACTTGTTGCATTATCTCTATTGTTCCTTGAGTCAAGGGTCTATCGGAAACAACCTCTCTATCTCTATATGGTAGAGGTAATGTCTACGTACACACTACCCTCCACAGATCCCATTTATGAGAATACACTAAGTTTGTTGTTATTGTCGTCAACCAAATAAGATGTCCAGAAAACTTGTTTACCTGGGATCTTGGAATAGCGCTGAGGTCCAAAATTGTCTCCATTGAAATACACTCTTGTTATGAAGACATTATCCGACTTTGAAATTGAACCCATTTAGTTTTAATATCTGAAGCAATACCTTATCAGCGTTCTCACATTTGTGTCTTAAACTAGGATATAAAAATGGATAGCTTAACTTACTTGGATGAAAATATCACGACCTAAACCTATGGCATTGTCCGTTTTGGCCCAACAGACCTCACAGATTAATTGTCCCTTAGGCTATGCCATCATCGAGTCCAAAAGCGCAGCATATCATGTGAACTTGTATTATGTCGTATAAAGCTACAAGCCTGTAAGTTTTACTTGACCCACCCTCATCCGTCCGCGCTCTGTCATGGGTGCAGAGAAAATATCTAAGAAACCATGTTGGTTAGTGGGTTCCCGAGGAGACAACAAACCCAAAAGCAAAAAGAAACATCGAATTAATTTAGAAAGAAGAACAAAAAAAGACATAGTGAATAATACAACTATCAGGTACATGGGTCCTTAAACTCCTTATCAGAAATCCCACATGGTATGTGGAGCAAGAATAAAGGGGCATTGGCACTTCTTCTTAGTGATAAGAAAAGGTTTAAATAAAATTAATCAATACTAAGTGCAGAGGCTGACTGTTAAGCACTTTATGAAAACAGGTGGGACTTCTATATAAATTCAGTGAAAGCTAACTAAAAGACCTGCAGTATATTGCAATAGATTCAGCTGTTGTGAACCAGGTGGAGTCAAATGCTGATAAGGATGCTGACCAAGTTGCCACGAGGGATGACAGCAAGCAGTGGCAAAATAACACCACGCGTAGAAGCACACGCGTGAGGAAGATTCCAACAAAGCTAACAGATTTCGTAGTGGGCAAGGGCTGAACACGTGATTAAGAATTTGCTGGAAAAGAGAGTTAGTTAAATAGGCAATACCACTAAGGAATAAGCAGGCAATATGTGGTGTGAACCTTCTGATTTTCTCATCTCAATATTCTTCTAATTTCTCATCCCCTTCTTCTCTGTTGTTCTAGTTTCCAGTTATTGTTATTTTCCAATTTGAGTCGTTCATGTTGCTTTCATTCTAATCACTTAGTTCCTTGTTTATCAATACAATTTGCTGGTGCTGAAGTAATACTGTTACATTGGTGCTTTCATTTCCTCGACTACTATGTCGGCTGATTCCAAACTCAAAGCCTCCAATGGTCTACTCGCACCGTCTTGATCGGATGCTGATATTTGTGCTGCCATGGCTAGCCAGCAGTTGGTGATTCAGGATCTAGTCACTCAGGTGGCTACTCTCACCGCTGGATTACTGTTACTTGATGTTTCTCGCTCCAAAGGTGTGCAGGACCCTATGGGTTTCCCTACTGCTTCTTCAAAGGGTTCTTCTCCTCTTCGCCACAAGCCGGTGCCAGTGAAGTTCGGTCATTTTCATGGTGACGTGCCGAAGGCATGGATCTTTCAGGCTGATCGTTACTTCGACTTCTATGGTATTATTAAAGAGGAGAAACTCAATATTGCCTCATTCTATCTTGACGGCAAAGCTTTGGAATGGTACAGGCGGCTTTACCGGAACAAACAACTCAGCGATTGGACCATTTTTACCGAGAAATTACGCAGCCGCTTTCGTAAATGGCATGTCCAGTCACCTGTCGGCCGGTTATCAAAGCTCCGCCAGACTTCAACAGTGGCTGAATTTCAGAGTCGTTTTGAGGCTCTGTTGAATGAAACCAATTCATTGCCGGAGTGGTATTTGGTTGAGGTATTTCTATCGGGCCTTAGATTTGATATTTTGTCTTCTGTTACCATTCATCAGCCCACCACCTTGGACCAGGCCATAACTTTGGCCCATATGCATGAACAAAGGATTTTATCTGAAAAGGGGCCTATTCGACCCGCTTTTGCCTGCGCTCAGCCCATATTACCCAATCCTTCTTCACCCACCTTGCCTGCAGCTCCTTCTCCGGCTCTACCTACTCGGTTGCCTTTCAAACGCCTTACCACGGCGGAGATACAGAGTTGACGCGAGAAGGGCCTTTGTTACCATTGTGATGAAAAATACTCCCCTAACCATCGTTGTAAGACTGACCCCCAATTGTTACTCTTAACTGATGGCCCAGAGGATGAAATAGCCTTACCAGAGAATTTCGTTCCCGATGATCTTCTCGCTGAGGAGCTGCAGTGTTTGGAAGTTCAGAAGCACTCCTCGATTTCATATCATGCTTTAGCGGGTGGTGTTTCCTCCAATACTCTTTGCTTTACTGGCCATGTTAATGATTCACCGGTGCAAGTGCTCTTTGATGGTGGGAGTATTGATAACTTTATTCAATCTCGAGTTGCTAAATTTCTTCAGCTCCCCATCGAGCCTATTCCTCGTGTTTCTGTGATGGTAGGCAGCGGCCAGCGACTAAGTTGTGATGGTGTCTGTCGCCAAGTTCCCCTCTCCATTCAGGGTTGCAACCTTACTATGGATTTCTATGTATTACCCCTCCATGGATTAGATTTGGTTATCGGCGTGTCATGGTTGGCAACCTTGGGGCCGGTTGTCACTGATTACGGTGCTCGAGTTTTTGAATTCACTCTTAATAACCATCGGTTCACTTGGCAAGGTGACCTACCAACAGATATCCAACCTGTTCAATTGCATAGTATCCGGCGTATGATGGCCACCGATGCCATATCTTCCTTTTTCCACTTGGAATTAGTTGCCGAACCTGTTATGGCCACGGACGCCCCACCACCGGACTTAGGGGACTTATTGGATACCTTTGTTGGGGTTTTCCAAAATCCACAAGGTCTTCCTCCGACTAGGCCGCAGGACCATGTCATTCATCTATTAGCGGGAGTTGAACCACTGAATGTCAAACCTTACCGTTATCCGTATTTTCAAAAACATGTTATGGAACAATTGGTAAGTGACATGCTCAGAAAAGGGGTTATTCGTCCTAGCACCAGTCCATTCTCATCGCCAGTCCTTCTAGTTCGTAAGAAGGACGAAACTTGGCGATTTTGTGTAGATTATCGGGCATTGAATGCAGTCACAGTTCGTGATAGATTTCTCATTCCAACTATTGACGAACTGTTTGATGAGTTGTATGGTGCCCAATTTTTCTCCAAGTTGGACCTCCTATCCGGGTATCATCAGATTAGAGTCCGACCTGAGGACCTGAAGAAAATAGCATTTCGCACACATGACGGTCATTATGAATTCTTAGTTATGTCGTTTGGACTCTCCAATGCCCCCTCAACCTTTCAAGCCACTATGAATGATGTTTTTCGACCATTTCTGCGTCGCTTTGTCTTGGTGTTCTTTGACGACATCCTGGTTTATAGCCCCAGTTGGTCGGAGCACCTAGAACATCTTCGCGTTGTCTTGCAGGATCATAAATTAGTGGCCAAGCGATCCAAATGCGTGTTTGGTCAACAATCTGTTGACTATTTGGGTCCGCAACCCCGTTCAATGAAAGAGGTACGTGGATTTCTGGGGCTCGCGGGATACTATCTTCGTTTCATTTATCATTATGCATCTGTAGCAGCCCCTCTGACTGATTTGTTGCGCAAAGATGCATTTCAATGGTCACCAGAACAATAGGTTGCTTTTGATAAGCCCAAAATGTGCCTTAGCTCCACACCTATCTTGGCTCTTCCAAATTTTTGCCAGGAATTTACTCTAGAAACAGATGCATTAGGAGTTGGCATAGGAGCAATTTTATCCCAAAAAGGACATCCTGTGGCTTTCTTCAGCCAGAAACTTAGCCTTAGGATGCAACAAGCTTCCACATATCATAGAGAAATGTTTGCCATCATTCAAGCAGTAAGCAAATGGTGCCAATATTTGCGGGGACGTCGGTTCACAATTTACACTGACCAGCAAGCCCTTAGGAACCTTACCAACCAAACTATCTGTAACGACCTGACCGGTCGTTTTGAGCTTTTGCACTTTGATGTCAGTTCTTGGGCATGACTTGCCCCGTGTAACGTATTATGACTGAGGTAGATCGTTGGTTTGGTTTTCAGGAAAATCGAAATGAATTTGAAAGAACAATCTCAGATGAAAGCTTTAAATTTGAAAGGTTTGACCAAGAGTTGACTTATTTGTATATGAGCTCGGAACGGAATTTTTATGATTTAGTTAGCTTCGTTGGGTGATTTATGACTTAGAAGCTGATCGGAATTGGTTTTGGAGGTCCGGAGTAGAACTAGGCTTGAATTGGTGAAGTTGAGATTTTGGCGATTTCCGGTTGGTTGGTAAGATTTTGATTCGGGAGTCGGAATGGAATTCCGAGAGTTGCAGTAGCTTCGTTATGTCATTTGTGATGTGTGTGCAAATTTTCAGGTCATTAGGACATGGTTTGGTTGGGTTTTTGATCGAAAATGTATTTCAGAAGTTTTTAAAAAACTTCGGCTTGAATTCGATGAGTTTCGGGTAATTTGATGTTGTTTGAGATGTTTTGATGATTGGAACAAGTTCGAATGATGTTATGGGTTATGTTGGTAGGTTTGGCTGAGGTCCCGAGGGCCTCAGGTGTGTTTCGGGAGGTTAAACGGATCAATTTCATGTTTTGAGAACTTCAAAAATTGCAGGTTTCAGTTGCAGGCATGTTGGCCTTCGCGTTCGCGAGGATCCCTACCGCGTTCGCGAAGGTTTGTAAGAGGACTGCATCGCGTTCGTGAGGGTGTATACGTGATCGCGTAGGAGGAATTGGATCTGATGGTCAGTTAGTCATCGCATTCGCGATAGAGCAAACGCATTCGCGAAGGTCAAGGCTATGGAAGCACTGCGTTTGCGACTGCATGTCGCGTAGGGTAAAGTTGGTCAACACAATTTTTGTGCTACGCGTTCGCAGGTGGTTGGCCGCGTTTGCGAAGAAGGTAAGTCAGGCCTGGGCAGAATGTTTTTAAGTCACCTTGTCCACGATTTTGGGCCTATTTTCACCCATGGCTGCTCGTTTTTGAAGGAAATTAAAGAGGGATTCAAGAGGAATCGATTTAAGGTAAGAATCTTGGTCTTAAAACTCGATTATATTGTGAAATCCACCTAGAAATTCATGGAAAACTAAGCCTAAAATTGAAGAACTAGGGCTTGAGAAATTGGACTTTTGATTTGGGATTTGAAGGACCATTTGGGGTCGGATTTGAGAACCTTTGATATGTATGAACTCCTGAGGAGATAAGGAATCTAATGATGTAAAAATTTCTGAGTTTCGAGAAGTGGTCCCGGGCTCGGGTTTTGATAATTTCGGGATTTGTGCCCGATATTGATTGTTTTCGCTTGGGCTTTATTTCCCTAGCATATTGTGATGTATTCGTTCTGATTTTGGATAGATTCGACGCGCGTGGAGGCCGATTTGAGGGGCAAAGGCGTCGCGAGCTAGGGATTTCGCCGGTTCGAGGTGAGTAATGATTGTAAATGATGCTTTGAGGGTTTGAAACCTCGGATTGCACATCATAGTGCTATATTGAGGTGAGACACGTGCTTGATGATAAGCATGGGGTCGTTTACTATTGGGGATTGTGACTTGGTCCGTCTTGATTGATGATTTTACCGCGTATTTGACTGAAACTTGTTTGTTATCATCACGGTTTGGGTTGATTGCCATATTTGGGCTTCGTGCCAACTATTTAAACCCTCCAGAGATTTTTATCACTATTTCTTCACTGTATTGATTTATTACTTAAACTCAGTCCTGTTATTTTCCACTGTTTTACAACCCAACCACTTTTACTCAGTTTTGAGACTTAAATGATATTTCTAAACAATGTTTTGGGCTGAGCACTACTGTTTTACAAATGCCCGAGGGGCTTGTGATGATTTTCTGACTGAGTGTGACCGAGGGCCAGATGTTAGGATACACTGAGTGATATGAGGTCGAGGTCCTGAGATACATTTATACGCCATAAGGTGGCTTGACTGATATGAGGCCGAGGACCTAGATTTTATGCTACGAGATGGCTTGATATTGCGCTTGGGCCGTAAGGGGCCCCTCCCCGAGTCTGTACACCCCCAGTGAGCGAGCGTGGATACCCATTGTGATGTGAGATATAGCCCGAGGGGCTGATATTGTTCTATGTGATAGCCCGACGGGCTGGTACCGTTCTATGTGATTGCCCGAGGGGCTATTATTCTTTTGAGATATTGCCCGAGAGGCAGAGTTGTTGACATTGTGCTCGAGGGGCGAACCTTTATATGTTTACCTTTCATATTTACTTGTCATTTTACTTGTTAAACTATGGTATTTGTGCCCGAGAGGCGGATTTCTGTGCTCATCTGCACTAACTGTTTTTGGCATTCATTTGTGTAACTATTGGAAAAGCCATTTTCAAAAGAAGTAAACTGAGCCAAAATATTCTAAAGAGATTTTACAGCTTCACTGCTTTCTTACTGGTTTTGAACTGCTTCTATACAGCATCTCGTTATGCTTTACGTGATTTCTTGCCTTCAGTCTTTATTTATTATTATTACTCACTGAGTTGGAGTACTCACTTTACTCCCTGCACTTTGTGTGCAGATTCAGGTACTTATGCACCCGGTAGCGGGTTTTTGGCTGATCGAAGGCAGAGTCATCGGAGTTTAGCAAGGTAGCTGCCGGCGTTCGCAGCACTGCTTCTCTCTCTCTCTGTCTCTCCATTTCATTGGTCTGTATTTACACACTCCAGGCTTTCAGTTGTATTTATACCCTAGTAGATGCTCGTGACTTGTGACACCTCGGTTAGGGCTATGATGGGTTGTATATCCGCTACTCATTATCATTAATTCATGATTAGACTGCCTTTATATTTGTTTAACTGTTTTAATAAGTGAATTGGGTTTAATTGGCTTGCCTTGTCTTCATAAGAGGCGCCATCACGACCGGGTTCAGGGTCGTGACAAGTTGGTATAAGAGCCTAGGTTACATAGGTCTCACGAGTCATGAGCAGGTTTAGTAGAGTCTCGCGGATCGGTACAGAGACGTCTGTATTTATCCTCGAGAGGCTGCAAAACCTTTAGAAAAATTTCACATTCTTGAATTCTTATTGTGCGTCCTTGATTCAGCTTGAAAAGTAACTTTTGAAATTCCTTCCACGCGTTCACATGCACGCATGAGCGCTCAGTATTAGATATGCATCGATGGCTTGTAATTCCCCGATCAAGGGGCGAGATACGATCTCTGTGTGTTGATGTTGGGCCAGTCTGGAGGACTTGAGGCCGGATTTTTTTTTGCCTATAGCTTGAGCACCAAGGTGCTGATTGTATGAGCAAGTGCTTTTGAATTTATATGTTCGGTATTTTTCCTATTAGTGGAAGTGACGACTGGATGGCTATGTAATGAGAATGTTAGTGCTGCAAGATGTATTCGTATGATTTGGAAGTGACGAGAAAGGTCTGCCGGAGGATAGAAGAACTATTAGGTGCTTGATCCGTCTTGATTCGAGTTATAGCCCGAGTTATGGGCGTGTGAAGAATCTTTTCATGTCTCCTAGTTGGGAGTGGAGTAGATTTCATGTTGCGGTATGAGTTCGGACTCAGGAAGACTAAGTGACTACGTAATGGTTATGACGGTGGAAGGTATACATAAAAGTTAGTTTAAGGCGAAGCGGGTGGGTTATCTCATGCGAAGTGTTCTGGGGTTGTGTGATCTTTATGTTGTCTGTTAGAAGATCCCATTTACAAGCGAAACATATGTGTGAATTTAATTTGGGTCGCTTAAGAGAGTGAGTTTAATTGTTACGAGAGTAAATGCAAGATTTGTAGAAGATATGAAGTACCAAATGGTCTGTTTTCCACGAGCTTATGAAGGATTGAGTTAATCTCACTATGGTATTATGACAACAATAAAGTATATGCGTTATGAGTTATTGAGAGTGTTTTGATCTATGGCTTCGGGCCAAGTGGGGGAGTCTGTTATTGATTAGTTGATTGCACATTTATGTGCTATGTTGGTCCCAGTTCGAGGCGTTCGGGCGAATAAGTTATGGCCTACGGAGATTGAGACCGAGGATGGCTCGAGTAAAGAAAAAATTCTTAACAAGGTATATAGTATGCTTCATAAGTGTGTGAGAATCACAGAATATCTTGAGTTGTTATTGGTAATGGATGCTCGGTGCATAGAGCAGGAAGTTGCTTGGTTGTAATGGAATGATGTCACATTCGGCGGTGTCAGAATGCTAATGAAGCACAGGTTGATCGGTTCGTTTGATCAGACTAATTGCAGTTTGAGTAGAGTGAATAACTCGTGGGAGTGGTTCTAATGTGTTCAAGATTCTACATGTAACAATAGGGTAAGTTAAAGTTGTATATGTGGTTAGAGACTGAGTTTTCATTGGAAGATGTCAAGACTTGTGGTGTTTTCTATATTAATTGTGGGATTCTATGTATCAGTATCAGGAGGTAACGAATTTAAATTCGTAGGAAGTTCTTCAGAGCAAAGTATTTCGAATGTGGTGCTTTTGGGAATATTTAAGAGAGCATTCAGCGGCTTATGAGTCTTAGACAGTGTGGTTTTATGCTTGGGCCTCGTGTGGTAATCCTGAGTCGAGGAATTTTGGTGCTACAGCAAGAGAGAATATCAAGTTGAAGATGAATCAGAAGGAAATTTAGATAGATGGAGTAGCTTGATAGTAGACCGAATCGGTATGGTAAGGATGTGATTAATTCCTTGTGTGTGTTCGAGGTAATAAGTTCTTCAGGTATTTTACGGCGATGCTCTTAGGTTTTGATGGCTTGCTTTGCTTGATCGAGTTAAAAGGATTCAGTCCTGACAGGTCTGACTTGTGCAAAGGGAACTCAGAGAGTTCTTGATGGTTTTTACCGAGGTTTGGAGATGTATATCTTCTATGGACATGCAATGTATAGTGATTTTTCTTCTAGACGGGGCCAATGGAAAGTTTTGACTAGTGGAGTGCGTAGTTGTCTGTGGCTCGGAAGGGAGATGAAGTTATCATGTTATCCTAGTACGGTATATGCGGTATGTTGTGAGGATCGAGATTTGCATGTGTAAAGTTACAGTCAGTTCTGAAAGGAAGTTCATGAAACCCTTAAGCAGCGGGTAGCCTCAGATGATTAAGGAAATGGTACTACTAATTGGAAGTGATTTGACGAGAGTATATGTTTCAGTAGAAGGGCAATGTGATTAAGTTAATGGCACTTTGGTAGTATTGCGGCACTTTCTTGTTAGATTGACTACTGATATTCGGGATTGCTTGGTGGCACAGGGAAATTTTAGAGTAGCTATCATGGGATGATTGGGTATTAAAGGTGTGGCATGTGTTCGGACGGCGAAATTGGGATCAGATATGGTGATTCATGTGCTGTGTGGATGTGGAGATGGAAGTTCTCATATTCAGGCTATGATGTGGTTGTAGATCGCATCTATCGGCACTGTTTAGCAACTACCGAGATTTGGAGGCTCGAGTGGATCTTTCTTTGCTTGGTATATTAGATTTTGTATGTGATGTTAGGGTTTAGACTGGTTGTCTCTGTGTTGGGTTATTCCGGACTATTACACTTTGGGCTATGTCGAAAATGCCACGGGTTGAGTGGCGAGGTGTGTCAGATTATGTTCTAGTAGAGTGGTTTATATTTCAAGGACCAAGCGGACGGTTGGGAAGGATTGCCTTTCTTAATTGGGCCTTCGTGATGGATGTCAGTGCAAAGGTTTCTACCATTGATTCAGTTCCGGTGTTGAGGGACTTTTTGGATGTGTTTCTTGTGGCCGGGCATGTCCCCGGGCGAGGTTGAGGATTTCGGCATTGATTTGGTGCCAGGCACCGTATCGTATGGCTTCGGCAGGAGTTATAGTTGTGGAAGGAGCAGCTTCAAGCTTCCTTGGTAAGGAGTTTGTTGGCAGGCCAATGTGGATGCGTGTTCTAGCTTGAGTCGGCTTGGTTGGCCCCGAATTGTATTGTTGAGGGATAGGTTAATTCGACCGTTATCGAGTTTATTAGTGAACTGGGGAGATATATGAGTTGCTTTTCTATGTTGTGAGACGTTATGATTTGTTGGTTATGGGCACACATGGTGTGGTTCTATTGGAGTTCATAGTGGAAGTCGAGCGGGAAGAGTAATTGGGTATTGCTCGGTGAACGGTGTATTGGTTATGTCCTATCGGGCTTGCGTGGTATATGTTACTTGTTTCACCGTGGGTGTAATGATTTGCTTTGGTTCCAGACATCAAATTGTGCGTGGTTGTCAATTTCGAGCATAGTGACTTGATGTGTCTCATATGGAGTAGTGTTTGGATAGGATCGCACATTGCAGTGAAGCTATGTGGGATATGACCTTGTGGGTTAGATTCGTGTGTTCTATTCTATGATGTGAGACGGGTTCTCAGCCTTGTGTTGCGGTGGCACTGGTGAGCTTGAGGTACAGCTCTTTCATTTGAGTCATTTTCATGATTTGAGTATGTTCGGACCATTGCTTATTGGTGTGTGTATTATGCTAGTTGTGGCTTAGGCCTCTATTGATGTGTCATGTCACCAAAGTGGTGTGTTTGATTAGAGGAGATCGTTGGGATCATTAATGAATATGAAAAGATTCAATTTCAGCATGTTGGAGGGTTAATATCGAGGTTCGGCTCGGAAATTTGCTATGGTATTTGTCAGAGGAGAAGTGGCTTCATGAATGAGTGATCTGAGAAAATGGTTATGGTTTATTGTGTATTTCATTTATCGTTGGCAGTATATGACAGTGTTGGAATGAGACTTTGGCTGATAAGAGATTTTCTACCAGTATTTGGTTGTTGTGGATAGTTGCTGTGAATAGAAGTTATCGCTACGAGTGTTTGAGTTATGTGGTATATCATGGGATTGCTCCCGAGGTTGCAGGCATGGGTTATTACAGCTGGTTCGGGTCTATTCAGAGTATAGGTGTGAGGTTTGATCGTATTGATGGTTTCAGAAGTGGAAATGTTGTTCTATGGCTTAGGGGCCAGACTGGATTGTGTAATTTCAGTTGCAATGTGTTATCAGACCTATATGAGATAGGGTGACGTGGGATCACCCCCGGGTATATGCATGGTAAAGTTATTCAGTTATTGGTTGGCTTCTAGAACAAAACTGGGTACGTTCGAGGACGAACGTGTGTTTAAGTCGGGGAGGATGTAACGACCCGACCGGTCGTTTTGAGCTTTTGCAGTTTGATTGTCAGTTCTCGGGCATGACTTGCCCCGTGTAATGTATTATGACTGATGTAGATCGTTGGTTTTGGTTTTCAGGAAAATCGGAATGAATTTGAAAGAATAGTCTCAAATGAAAGTTTTGAATTTGAAAGGTTTGACCAAAAGTTGACTTATTTATATATGAGCTCGGAATGGAATTTTTATGATTTGGTTAGCTTTGTTGGGTAATTTATGACTTAGGAGCGTGATCAGAATTGGTTTTGGAGGTCCGGAGTAGAACTAAGCTTGAATTGGCGAAGTTGAGATTTTGGCGATTTCCGGTTGGTAGGTGAAATTTTGATCCGTAAGTCGGAATGGAATTCTGAGAGTTGCAATAGCTTTGTTATGTCATTTGGGATGTGTGTGCAAAATTTTAGGTCATTCGTACGTGGTTTGGTTGAGTTTTTGATCGAAAACGTATTTCGGAGGTTTTTAGAAAACTTAGGCTTGAATTCGATGAGTTTCGGGTAATTTGATGTTGTTTGAGGTGTTTTGATGATTGGAACAAGTTCCAATGATGTTATGGGTTATGTTGGTAGGTTTGGTTGAGGTCCCGAGGGCCTCGGGTGTGTTTCAGGTGGTTAAACGGATCAATTTCATGTTTTGAGAACTTCAAAAATTGCAGGTTTCAGTTGCAGGCATGTTGGCCTTCGCGTGTGCGAAGGGGATCTCGTGTTCGCAAAGGGCCGGGGTTTGTAAGCATCTCATTCACGAGGGTCCATGTCGCGTTCGGGAAGGTTTGTGAGAGGACTGCATCGCGTTTGCGAGGGTGTATACGCAATCGCGTAGGACGAATTGGATCTGATGGTCAGTTAGTCATCGCGTTCGCGATAGAGCAAACGCATTCGCGAAGGTCAAGGCTATGGAAGCACTGCGTTCGCGACTAGCATGTCGCGTTCGCGTAGGGTAAAGTTGGTCAACGCAATTTTTGTGCTACGCGTTCGCGGGTGGTTGACCGCGTTCGCGAAGAAGGTAAGCCAGGTCTGGGCAGAATGTTTTTAAGTCGTCTTGTCCGTGATTTTGGGTCTATTTTCACCCATGGCTGCTCGTTTTTGGAGATTTTTGAAGGAAATTAAAGAGGGATTCAAGAGGAATCGACTTGAGGTAAAAATCTTGGTCTTAAACTCGATTATATTGTGAAATCCACCTAGAAATTCATGAAAAACTAAGCCTAAAATTGAAGAACTAGGGCTTGAGAAATTGGACTTTTGATTTGGGATTTGAAGGACTATTTGGGGTCGGATTTGAGAACCTTTGATATGTATGAACTCGTGAGGAGATAAAGAATCTAATGATGTGAAAATTCTGAGTTTCGAGAAGTGGGCCTGGGGCTCGGGTTTTGGTAATTTTGGGATTTGTGCCTGATATTGATTAATCGCTTGGGCTTTATTCCCCTAGCATATTGTGATGTATTCGTTCTGATTTTGGATAGATTCGACAAGTGTGGCGGCCGATTTGAGGAGCAAATGCGTCGGAGCTAGGGATTTCACCGGTTCGAGGTGAGTAATAATTGTAAATGATGCTCTGAGGGTTTGAAACCCCGGATTACACATCGTAGTGCTATATTGAGATGAGACACGCGCTTGATGATGAGTGTGGGGTCGTTTACTATTGGGGATTGTGACTTGGTCCGTCCCGATTGATGATTTTACCGCGTATTTGATTGAAACTTGTTTGTTATCATCACGGTTTGGGCTGATTGCCATATTTGGGCTTCGTGCCAACTATTTGAACCCTCCAGGTATTTTTATCACTATTTCCTCACTGTATTGATTTATTACTTGAACTCAATCCTGTTGTTTTCCACTATTTTACAACTCAACCACTTTTACTCAGTTTTGAGACTTAAATGATATTTCTAAACGATGTTTTGAGTTGAGCACTACTGCTTTACAAATGCCTGAGGGGCTTGTGATGATTTCCTGACTGAGTGCGGCCGAGGGCCAGATGTGAGGATACATTGAGTGATATGAGGCCGAGGGTCTGAGATACATTTATACGCGACAAGGTGGCTTGACTGATATGAGGCCGAGGGCCTAGATTTTATGCCATGAGATGGCTTGATATTGCGCTTGGGCCGTAAGGGGCCCCTCTTGGAGTCTGTACACCCCTAGTGAGCGCGGGTACCCATTGTGATGTGAGATATAGCCCGATGGGCTGATATTGTTCTATGTGATAGCCCGAGGGGCTGGTATTGTTCTATGTGATTTGCCCGATGGGCTGGTACCGTTCTATGTGATTGCCCGAGGGGCTGTTATTGTTCTGAGATATTGCTCGAGGGGCAGAGTTGTTGACATTGTTCCCGAGGGGCGGACCTTTATATGCTTAACTTTCATATTTACTTGTCATTTTACTTGTTAAACTATGGTATTTGTGCCCGAGAGGCGGATTTATGTGCTTATCTGCACTAACTGTTTTTAGCATTCATTTGCGTAACTGTTGGAAAAGCCATTTTCAAAAGAAGTAAACTGAGCCAAAATATTCTAAAGAGATTTTACAGCTTCACTGCTTTCTTACTGGTTTTGAACTGCTTCTATACAGTATCTCGGTATGCTTTACGTGATTTCTTGCCTTCAGTCTTTATTTATTATTATTACTCACTGAGTTAGAGTACTCACTTTACTCCCTGCACTTTGTGTGCAGATTCAGGTACTTATGCACCCGGTAGCAGGTTTTTGGCTGATCGGAGGCAGAGTTATCGGAGTTTAGCAAGGTAGCTGCCGACATTCGCAACACTGCTTCTCTCTCTCTCTCTCCATTTCATTGGTCTGTATTTGCACACTCTAGGCTTTCAGTTGTATTTATACCCTAGTAGATGCTCGTGACTTGTGACACCCCGGTTAGGGCTGTGATGGATTGTATATCCGCTACTCATTATCATTAATTCATGATTAGACTGCCTTTATATTTGATTAACTGTTTTAAAAAGTGAATTGGGTTTAATTGGCTGGACTTGTCTTCATAAGAGGCGACATCACGACCGGGTTCGGGGTTTGGGGTCGTGACACTATCCAAACTCCTAAGCAACAGAAGTGGTTGATCAAGTTAGTTGGATATGACTTCTCTATTATCTATCGTCCAGGAAAGCAAAATGGAGCTGTTGATGCTCTTTCACGAGTGCCGGAAGCGGCATGTATGGCTATTACGGGGTGTGTTCCAGATCTACTGACGGAATTAAGGCTCCATATCATGACCCATCCGGAATTAATAGCCCTCTAACAGTCTCTTGCTCAAGATCCAGACTTGACCAACGGTTACAGCTTCCGCGATGGTTTATTATTTTTTAAAGGGTGATTGGTTATTCCTACTAACTCACCTCTGCGCCAACAGCTGCTAATTGAATTTCATTCGTCCTCTATAGGAGGGCACGCTGGGGTGGCTCGAACTTATCACCGTCTAGCTTCTAATATTTTTTGGAAACACATGAAAAGGGATGTTCAGGTCTTTGTTTCTTCTTGCCAAACCTGCCAGCAAATGAAAGATACTCATCACCAACCCGCGAGTTTGCTTCAACCCCTACCAGTTCCGGAGTTAGTTTTTGAAGACATAGCTATGGATTTCATTACGTGCCTTCCGAGTTCAAGAGGGAAGACTACAATAATGACAGTAGTGGACCGACTGACCAAATACAGGCACTTTATTCCTCTGCCCTCGTCCTTTACCACAGTCTCTGTTGCTGCTGTCTTTGTAGTTGGAATCATCAGATTACATGGTCCTCCTCGCACTATAGTCACTGACCGTGACCCTAGGTTCATCCACCTCTTTTGGAAAGAAATACACCGCCTACAGGGAACTACGTTAGCCATGAGCACCGCGTATCACCCACAGACAGATGGGCAATCAGAGGCTCTAAACAAATGTGTGGAGCAATACTTACGTTGCTTTGTGGCTGATACTCCTAAGAATTGGGTTGCCATGCTTCCATGGGCAGAGTTTTGGTATAACACTTCCCTATAAACTTCAGCTGGAATGACACCTTTTGAGGCATTGTATGACCGAAAGCCTCCTACTATAGCTCGTGATGTCATCGGCCAGTCCTAGTGACTTGGTGGAGCAGTTTCTCTTGCAAAGAGACGAATTCATGGACCTGTTGAAACATAATCTGGCCAAGGCACAGGTAAGGATGAAAATGAATGATGATAAGAGTCGTAAAGAAGCCACGTTTCAGCCAGAAGACTTAGTGTTTGTGAAGATCAAGCCATATCGCCAACACTCCATGCATTCCCAGCAACATCATAAGTTAGGTCGAAGATATTTTGGACCATTCAAAGTCATCAAGAGAATTGGGGAAGTGGCCTATAAGCTGGACTTACCAGATGCAGCTAGAATTCACCCCGTTTTCCATATCTCTATGCTCAAGAAGTGTGTTGGAGAACCTCCTAAACAGATCACCCCGCTTCTATTGACTGATTTCTCTTCTGATATACTTCCACTTGCTCTGAACCTTGTGGACAAGGTTCCTTTTGTGGATGGGGGTATTGTTGTGAACCAGGTAGAGTCAAATACTGATAAGGATGTTGACCAAGTTGCCACGAGGGATGACAACAAGCAGTGGCAAAATGACACCACACGTAGAAGCACGCGCGTGAGGAAGATTCCAACAAAGCTAACAAATTCCGTAGTGGGCAAGGGCTGAACACGTGATTAAGAATTTGCTGGAAAAGAGAGTTAGTTAAATAGGCAATACCACTAAGGAATAGGCAGGCAATATGTGGTGTGAACCTTCTGATTTTCTCATCTCAATATTCTTCTGATTTCTCATCCCTTCTTCTCTGTTGTTCTAGTTTCCAGTTATTGTTATTTTCCAATTTGAGTCTTTCATGTTGCTTTCATTGTAATCACTTAGTTCCTTGTTTATCAATACAATTTGGTGGTGCTGAAGTAATACTATTACATCAACTATCTCTCTCTATATATTGGTTGAGACAATTATTATAAGAATATTTAGCAACTCATTTGTGCTGTATCTGCAACACACCAACATCTCATGCCATATTACTAGTTGTTTCTCAGCCCCTAGAGATGCGAAAATAATACAATAAAGCAAATAGTTGTCGTTTTAAAATATTTGCGTGACTAAAAAGTCATGTCGTTAAAAATAAAATAATAAGTTTAAAAATTAAATTATTTTTAAATATAAAAGAATATCAATTTTAAGAATGAAAAGTTATATATATATATATATATATATATATATATATATATATATATATATATATATATATATATATATACTGATAGAACGTTGGTGCATGCTCTTTCAGCTTTCATTTCAGTTTTGCCGCTTTTACATGTCCCTATTGTAAAGATTATAAGCTCATTTCTTTGTTTTGGTCGAAAAGGTTAATCTTCAGTCTATGTGATCTTATGCAGTGAATACTAAATGTTGAAATTGTTCAACAGAGATTACTTATTCGAAGAGCATTTTTATCTTTAGTTAGTACTCTTATCAAGTTATCCATATATTATTGATTCTTATATTTTATTTCATATTCTATCCAGTATAAAATATTCACAAATTTCTGTATAACTTAAGCAATTATTAATTAGCATTGCTAAAGAAAACGTATTTTATTATAAAACCTCTCTGAAGGATTTTCCAACAATTCTTCCCTTCTCCACATTTCTTCCGCACATAAAATAAGCTACTAATATCGATCCCTATTTATAATAGTTGATCCACTTGTAATCAACTTCCATTTTTTTTAAACCTCTCTCCAACTTTTAGAGAATAGTTTCTTCTTCTCGTGTAAAATTGCTTCCACCTCTTTAAACTTGTAATATTATAATTTTATTTTTAATCTACCTCTCTCAAACCTTTAGAGAAGATCTTTCATCCTCTTGTCCATATTTAGCATCTCTTTGAACTTGATTTTTTTTCTCAATTTTTTTAGCATGATTTTTCTCATGCATATATCATTGGCCCGTCATTTGCCAACATACCTAATGGCCAGACAAGCGGCACACGTTGACGAGCGTCACCAGCCGACAGCGGAAGCTACTTGATTCTCTCCCAAGATCGTAGAAGCTTTGATACCAATTTGAAGAAAAATATTTTATTATAAATCTCTCAGAAGGATCTCCCAACAATTCTTCACTTCTCCACACTTCTTCCACACATAAAATAAGCAACTAATATCCCTATTTTATAATAGTATGAAATCTATTTTAATTAGAAAAACATATTTCTATATTAATTCTATCTACAAATCCTACTTAGTCATGAATTTAATAAATTAAATTCTAAACAATTAAAGTTTCTACTACAACTTTGAATTAGTTTCCAACAAACGTAGAATATAACCAATGTATTTAGGCATGAAACGGTTAGTTTTTCTTGCACAACTAACCAAGCATTATACAACTTAGATGAAATTTTATGTTGTGTCAAGAATAGCAGAAGAAGAATATTATTCGGAGACCTTCTGGTAGCCCAAGATCGTTAACTAAAATTGGAGGATTCAACTAAAGAAGAGGAAATCTTGAAAAGAGAAGAGAGATTTTTGAAAGGAGAACTTTGTTATTGAAGAAGATTTTCTTGAATTTGGCTTCAATACAAATGCCTAAAGCTACTCCTATTTATACTTGTCTATGGATAATTCTAGATACAAATATAATCTAGACAATTCTATCATCATCTACTAATATCTTCCTTAAATATCCAAAACTCTAGAATATCTAGGTATTTCTTAAGTACCACAAATATCGAAAATATTACTCCATAACTTTCTAGAACTTTCTTTTAATTATAATTTTTACTCTTCCAAAAAATCAACTTTATTTTTTTACAATTTCCCTTAAAGTGATTTTTTTGAAGCTATCCCAAGCTTGTCGCAGAAGAACACAATCGATGCTTTAGGACGTGTCTTGGTGAAGATCTCAGCACTATTTTTTTTGGCTCCTCTTTCTTCCCTAATGATTGAAGGTTCTTCAATTGATCCTGCAAAGAAACATGAGTATGTGCTGATGAAATTTTCATCTCTGAAACGAGCTGGCTTGACAATAGTTCTTTTAGGCATTCCTGAAACGCTTGAATCATCTCCTTGTTGAGTTTCATGTCATTGAGTTCTCGGGCTCCCCCTTTCTCTTAGCTCCTCGATAACTGTATTATCTAAAAAAGTACTCGTGATGGGCAGATTTGATGCTTCAGGGTTCAAAGGTTTATAACCTGCCCCTTCTTGCACAACTCCATAATACAAAGAGACTTCATCGAATATGACATCCCTTGAAACAACAAAGAGATGAGTTTTAGGATCCATGCACTTCCATCCTTTTTTTCTTTCATCATATCCGATAAAGATGCATTTCCTTGCCTTGACATTCAACTTGCTTCGTTGAGAATTCGGAATGCAAAAATAACAAATAGAGCCAAAGGTCCCGAGGTGTTTAACAATAGGCTCTTCTCCAAACATTAATTCATAGGGAGACTTCATATTTTTTGGAGAAAGCGGTATCCTGATAATCACATATTTTGCACATTTCATACCTTCAACCCACAAGGCTCTAGGTAAATTCTTGGCATGAAGCCAACTCTTACATGTCTCAGTTAGGTATCGGATCTTCCTTTCAGCCACTTCATTTTATTGTGGCGTCTCAACGCATGTGAGTTCTCTCTTAATGTCATGCTGATAACAAAAGGAAAGAAACTCATTTGATGTGAACTCACCGCCATTATCAGTTCGCATCCGCCTTATTCTGGAATCGAGTTCGCCTTTAACTGTTTCTTTGAACTCCACAAACTTATTAAAAATTTCTGATTGGTGCTTCACAAAATAAGCCCAAGTGAATCTAGTAAAATCATCAATGAAAATTAGCATATAAGAATAGCCTGAGAATGAAAGAGTTCTTGTTGGCCCCAACAAGTCAATGTGAATAAGTTCTAGTGGGGCATTGTACCTTGACAAGAATCAGTCAAATAGAAGACGGTGTGCCTTTCCATATTGACATCCTTCACAAACCTCTCGTCCACCAAAATTTCTTAATCTAAGCAAACCTTTTACTAGATTCAACTTTACCATGACTTTTAATTTATCCATGCTTAGATGTCCAAGTCTAGCATGCTAAAGATGTGTATTATCATTGCTACTCATCTTCTCGATGTATGAATTAAAGGCAAATAAGACCTATAAATCGTTAACTCTCTTATCTGAGTGAACGATATCTGCCTTGAGCACCTTGATATTTCGGAGGAACTTCACATCACGTGGGCCAAATAGCAAATAGTTTCCAGCATCTATAGCATTTGCAAGTGAAAATAGATTTTTATTCATACATGGAACATGAAAGACACTGTTGAGGGTGATAGTGTCTTTTTGCTTCTCGTTGATCACAATAGTGTCTTCCTTCTCCATATTATGGATTGTATTATTTGTTGTAATAATGACATCATGTCCGTTGTATTCGCAAAAGGTGGAGAATTTGGATTGATCTCCAGTGAGATGGAGCCCACATCATGAATCCACGATCTAGTCTCTTTCAAAATTTATGGAAGCTATGGCATTTATTGCTCGAGTCTCCGCGGCGAAGCACTTCCCCCAGTCTTCTTCTTTTTCTTCAGAAACTTTCTTGGTTAAAGCCATATTGCTCTCTTTGGCTCGACAATATCTTTTGATGTGCCCGACTTTTCCATAACGATAACATTTTAAAGGCTCTTTACCGTTATTGGAAGACTCACCCTTCTTTCCTGGCGAGCTTGAACCACTTGAGGATTGAAAGTGCATGTTATCTCTTGATTTTCCTTTAAAGTTCCTCTTATTGGTGACAAGAGCATTTTATTCCCCTTCTTTGATAGATACACCAGCCATCTGTTTGGCTAGTAGCTCTTGTGACGACAACAAATTCTCAAGTTCTTCCAAAGATGGTTGTTGAACCCAACCTTGAATCGATATAACAAAAGGACTATATTCTGGCTTTAAACCATGAATAATAATTCTTCTTATACATGCTTCAGAGATAGCCTCATCCGGATTCAATAGAGAAATTTCGGAACACAGATTTTTAACCTTCAGAAAATACTCGGCGATAGAGAGATTACCTTGAGTGGTGTTAGCTAACTCATTCTCCAAAATCTATAGCCGAGCTTCATCATTCTTGTTGAACAGCCGATCGAAGGTCCTCCGTATTTCATGAGCTGAATACACCTTATAATATGATCAAATAAATTAGGAGAAATAGACATCTTTAGGATAAACTCCGCCTTAACATTAATCTGCTTTCACTTCTTACGCGCATAGCTATTTTCCGGTGCGTCAGCAGGAGGACTTGTGTTACTCCCATTGACAACTTCCCACAAATCCTCACCAACAAGGTATGACTCCATACAAGCTCCTTTTTCCATACCCGCAGGGGTACAAGGGAGTTTTTTTCAATTAAAGGACAATCGAAACGGGAGTTGTTTATTTATTTCAGAGTCGCCACTTGGGAGATTTAGGGTATCCCAAGTCACCAATTTTAATCCCGAATCGAGGAAAAGAATGACTCTATATTACAGTCTGCGTACCAGAAATCCGGATAAGGAATTCTGTTAACCCGGGAGAAGGTGTTAGGCATTCCCGAGTTCCGTGGTTCTAGCACGGTCGCTCAACTGTTATATTCGGCTTGATTATCTGATTTTATACAAACATGAACTTATGTGAAAATTTTAACTTCTAACCACTTTTGTCGTTATTATTATTTTACAAGAATTGCAACGTCGTGAAAACATATCTCGAACCACGTTACATCAATGCACCCATGGTTATCGATATATCTCGACTCGGTTGAGATTTGGATTTGGGTGACATAAATGTGCACCCGAATTAGGAAAATAAATTGTTAAAGGCGCGCCTAAAGCAACTAGCGTCTTGTTATTTTGGGGAAGGTCGTAAAAATCTGTTAAACGGCACATCCCGAATTCTAAACACTTTAATATATACATACATTTAGAGGGCCCCGCAACTTTGTACATTTTTGTTTGTCGAGGCTCGTCTCATTCTTACTTTTAAAAAGGAATTTGCGACGTCATGGACATGCATCTCGAACCACGTCACAATCAATGTACCCGTGATTAGAAACACATCTCGAATCCGTCGAGATTTGGATCTGGGTCACATAAATGCGCACCCGAATTTAAGAAGGTAAAATTATTAAATACGCGCTTAAAGAGGCTATCGCGTTATTACTCCGGGAGGGTCGTGAGATTTGCTAAACGACCCATCTTGGAAATTGAATGCTTCGATATATACATTTAACGAGGGCCCCGCAGCTTGTGCGTTTTTATTTGTCGAGGCTCATCTCGTCCTTATTTTAAAAGGATATCCTATAGCAACTACTTTTCTCGTCGCGTTTGTCTCTACTAATTGAAAACAAAGATAGTCCTAGTTAATTACATGTTTGCAGGTTATTTACAGCAGGATTCAAAATGCTTTTATAGAAATAGAAAAACATGACTACGCACACGGACAACTGATCGAACATCACGGGCCCAAATCCGGCTCATGCGGGATGGGCCAGACCTGGGCCACTGTGGGTTCGATGCAGGCCTGCTTGGTCTGTTTCGACCTGGGCTCGGCCCCTGTGAGGTTGAGGCCGTGAACTTGTTCTTTGTTCTACAGACGTGGTTTAATAGTTATGAAGGGACCGTTTATTAAAGGGAAAACAGTTAACTAATAATGAATAGTTTTTGTGCACTACTGGACATGCTAATCACAGACACAATTAATTTCTAAGCTGCAGCCTATTACATGGTCGAAATTTTTTATCCAACAGCCTACACATACAATTGGATGTCAAATTACCCTACATTTACAGTCGCTATGTGCTAAAACTAACTCAATATCTGAACAAAATACAAGCTATCATACATCCCGGATCATTCAGAGTACAGGCTATACATAAAATAAATGATCTTCCACCCTTTTCTTTGTATTCATACTCAACTTCAGATTACATTGACAGTATTAGTTGTGTACCTGGTATAGAGGAACAAAAGAAGAAGGAATATGATCAGCTGAGTAGTATACAACAAATAACAGCAACAGCAGATTCACAGCAACAACACAACAACAACAACCAGCCAACAATGACGAAGCTCACGAGCAGTCGAGCAACAAATAAACAATCCCAAAAAAACAGAGTAGGAAACAATAGCCCAGAATGTTGAATGTAACAGCAATCCAGTGATCCCAATAACCCCAAAAGCTCAACAAATAACCACTACAGTTCCGATATTCAGGAAGACTAAAACTCAATCCACAGCACACAGAAAACTCAGTGTAGTAACAATCACAGCAGAAGACATACAGCCTTCTCTTAATGGAACAGTAATAAACCTAGTTAGGATGACCAGCTTGATTTCTTATGCAGTTTTTGGACAGGGATTAGTTAAAATGTTTCTGAAAATTTCTTCTTTTTTTTTCCAGTTTCCTTCAATTCACAGGATCTCTCCAGACTAAAAAATAAAATCCCCCCTTTCTAATGGAAGGTCTGCCTCTTTTTATAGCCTAACCTTAACACTTTACAGTCTGTTTGACAACTCAAAATTCCCCCTCCCTGTTGTTTTTCCACTCACTTATTATAAATAACAAAACTCCCATGAAATCCCTGACAACCCCTCTCTCTTTTTGTTGTTAAAGTGTCCTAATCTCTTGTTTATTTAACCAAAGTATGGGCAGCGAGAATATAATCTGACAGCACATGTTGTCCAATTATTTTAATTCCTTAAAGCTAACCATACACATGCTGCCCATGGTCTAAACCAAATAAACATGGCATCTATTTAAAATCAAAGTCTGAACTGCCATTATAACCTTCCCCCTAGATGTTCTTTAATTCAAATTGAACAAAATCAATAGGCAATACAATTCAGTTCCTAATGGGATTCAAATACGATCACAGCAGAAATAAACAACACGAATCAAGTTGTTACCATTAATGACTGAAACTAATTGACGACATATATCGACTCGACTATATTAATCACAACATACACAATCAAAGCCAAGGATTAGAATCAACAGTATCAGCAAGGGGTCAGATTGCGCATGTCACTACAGAGGTTAACTTGGGGATTGATTACTCAAACAGTTTCAATGCAGTTCACATACACACGCATTATCAGTGAATGAGGAAACATTTGATCAAATACAGAGGTCCAGGCAAGGTGTGAGAAAACAGTTGGTAAAAATTCAAAACATAATTCGAATAGAGGGCGTGGGGTGTGATAGAAAGCTTATATATGGTCTAGGGGCTTAGATCTGAGCCGTTGGATCAGATGATCTCAACGGCTTGGATCTGATGGTGAGGGGTGAGACGAGGTCGTTTGGTATTAAAACGGGGTCGTTTGGGTTTAAGTGATAGGTTGGGTTGGACCGGCTAAACAGGTCGGGTCATGGGTGCGGATGTGGACCGTTGGATCAAGAGGCTTAGACGGCTCAGATCGACATGCCTGAAACGGCGTCGTTTGAATTGGTGCTTGGGCAGGCCGGATTTGGACTGGACTTGAGTGCCGGTTTTGGGCCTATTTTCGTTTCATTTTTGGGCCCAAACCGATTTTCAACTCTTTTCTTTTTGTTTTCTAATTTTAAAACAAAAAATGAAAAATAACAAATAAATAATAGAACAAATGAAATTAAAACAAACAACAATGTAACACTTCAACACCATTATCACACCAAATTAAAATGTTTAAGTAAGTTAAATCACAACCTAGAATGAACAATGCACATATATTTTTGAATTTTCTTTTAACTACTGAATTACGGTTTGATTACTATGACAGACATACCTTGTATTTTGACTGATAAGATAAAAAAATGCAAAAAAATGGGATGAACCACAAATGACTAGCAGTACATGTCATGAAAAATTGGAAAATTTGTACAGCGAGGTCACTGGTCACTATTTTTGTTTTCTTTTGGAGTGCTTGTCCGTGAAGCAAAAATCACGTGCTTACAGCTGCCCCTCTTTGCACGAAGACACGAAGGGTTTTCGCGCAAAGATAAAGTGGGCGATTTTTGCTCGTCCGAGTACTCCGTGTGAAGCATTTTTTGAAAAAGATTTGACCGAACCTTTGCTTCAGAGGTTTCCTACATATCCTGGGCTGAACATGAATCAGGTCAATGTAGTTCGGGAAATTTTGGTAGCTGGGACTACCGTGTGACTGCAGTGTTTGCTATTGTCGTGCGCTGTTGCATGCTGCTGCAGGATGCTACCGCTCGCCGATCTCCTTGTTACATCGTTCTGAAAGGAAAAACAAGAAGCTAAGCTAGACTATGGATCATGAGGTCTCATCTATCTTCAACTTGTTCTTGTTGCCTTGCTTTCTTGTCGGCTAACGCTTTCCTCCGATGCCTTTATTTTGTGGACTTGGGGGATGATACTGGTCCTTCGCCTTTTCTGAATGCCAGTTTTCATCACTACGCTTGATCTGCTGGGGACATGGCCCTCTTCTTTAAGTCTTTCAATGGTTCCTTCAGTGGTATGGCTTTCTTCATTAAAATTGTTATGTTGGGCATGCTGTAACGTTCTCAAACTGCTTCTTTTGAGACGCGTTCCTCCTTCCTTTTGAATTGCGCGCTTGCCTTTACAACCTTCTGCTTCTTGGTGCTGGGGATTTTATTGTTTCCTGCTTGGGGATCTCTGTTGTAACCTTTTGCCTTCAGGTGGGGTTACTGATTCCAAAATCTAGAGCTGAAAAGTATTCCCGCATTTTACTGGTGGGCGACCTAGAACTTAAATGTATTCCCGCATTATACTGGTGGGCGACCTAGAACTTAAATGTATTCCCGCATTATACTGGTGGGCGACCTAGAACTTAAATGTATTCCCGCATTATACTGGTGGGCGACCTAGAACTTAAATGTATTCCCGCATTTTACTGGTGGGCGACCTAGAACTTAAATGTATTCCCGCATTTTACTGGTGGGCGACCTAGAACTTAAATGTATTCCCGCATTATACTGGTGGGCGACCTAGAACTTAAATGTATTCCCGCATTATACTGGTGGGCGACCTAGAACTTAAATGTATTCCCGCATTATACTGGTGGGCGACCTAGAACTTAAATGTATTCCCGCAATATACTGGTGGGCGACCTAGAACTTAAATGTATTCCCGCATTTTACTGGTGGGCGACCTAGAACTTAAATGTATTCCCGCATTATACTGGTGGGCGACCTAGAACTTAAATGTATTCCCGCATTATACTGGTGGGCGACCTAGAACTTAAATGTATTCCCGCATTATACTGGTGGGCGACCTAGAACTTAAATGTATTCCCGCATTTTACTGGTGGGCGACCTAGAACTTAAATGTATTCCCGCATTTTACTGGTGGGCGACCTAGAACTTAAATGTATTCCCGCATTTTACTGGTGGGCGACCTAGAACTTAAAAGTATTCCCGCATTTTACTGGTGGGCGACCTAGAACTTAAATGTATTCCCGTATTTTACTGGTGGGCGACCTAGAACTTAAAAGTATTCCCGCATTTTACTGGTGGGCGACCTAGAACTTAAAAGTATTCCCGCATTATACTGGTGGGCGACCTAGAACTTAAATGTATTCCCGCATTATACTGGTGGGCGACCTAGAACTTAAATGTATTCCCGCATTTTACTGGTGGGCGACCTAGAACTTAAAAGTATTCCCGCATTTTACTGGTGGGCGACCTAGAACTTAAATGTATTCCCGCATTATACTGGTGGGCGACCTAGAACTTAAATGTATTCCCGCATTATACTGGTGGGCGACCTAGAACTTAAATGTATTCCCGCATTATACTGGTGGGCGACCTAGAACTTAAATGTATTCCCGCATTATACTGGTGGGCGACCTAGAACTTAAATGTATTCCCGCATTATACTGGGGGGCGACCTAGAACTTAAATGTATTCCCGCATTATACTGGTGGGCGACCTAGAACTTAAATGTATTCCCGCATTATACTGGTGGGCGACCTAGAACTTAAATGTATTCCCGCATTATACTGGTGGGCGACCTAGAACTTAAATGTATTCCCGCATTATACTGGTGGGCGACCTAGAACTTAAATGTATTAAAATTGTTTCCCCGTTCTTCCGAGAAAATTTTGACAATCGGCAGAAAATTTTCTGCCCCGGTTTTTTGGTGATTTCCCTGGCATTGCGTCTTGCTGCCATCATCAATCCTTTGTTTTCCTGCAGCAGACAAAAGGATTTAGTTAGTTTTAATCGTGGTGGTAGAAGGTGCCTTTCCGGCGGATGATTTTTCCTCTCTTCCCCTTTTCTTGCTCTATGTCCCCATAATTGGTCGGTGGACAAAATTGCTTGCTGGGGGTTTCTAGCCTGCTGGGGCTGGTTTTCAATTTATCCCCTTTTCTGCTTTCTCTTTAAGCACATGCTGTGGGAGTCTGCTTTTACTCCCGAAACCACTCCCTTTAGGAGCTTACTTCCTCCAAAACTGCAAGGCACGATCGTTGCATTGCCTGGGGCCGGCCTTTAAGCCTGTTTGTGTTATCCTGCATTGGATGAATTCCCCTTCGGTCTTTGATAGTAAGCTTTGAAAAATCCTTTTCAAGACAAATTTTAGGAAGAGAATAAAAATAGAAAAAGGAGAAAATCTTTCTGAACCAATATTTGGTGGGAGAAGAAATTCAGAAGAACTTATCTGGAGGACATGACTGGTCCCCGTGATCATGATGTGCACCATAGATTCCCGACCCAGTCTATTCGTATCGATCGATTTGCCCGATGGTCTGACTTGCTGGGGATGATAAATGAGTGTCCATTTCGTTGCGAATGTGGTCGCTTTTTGTTGATCTGTCTTGTCACCCCATAGTGCCCTTCGAGGGGTTTTCACTAATGAGACTCTCTCTTTTCTCTCATCTCCCGGCGCCTTTGGTGCTTGTGAAGGTTTTCACCAATAAGACTCTCTCATTTTATATCCCTCATCTTACGTCGCCTTTCGGTGCCTGTGAAGGTTTTCACCGATAAGACTCTCTCATTTTATATCTTCGTCGAGGAATCGGGGTGCTGTTGATACGACCCTCTCTTCTGGAGATTCCTTTGACCATCAATTCATTCCCGATCCTCTTCTTTGTTGGGGATCAGTGTATTATTCTCGGCCTTATTTGCCTGACTTGGCATCTCTTGGATATTGATCGGGAGGTCTTTTGGACGTCGATGTTGGTTTTGGTGTGGGGTTAAAGAAAGGCTATCAAAAAAATGAAATAATTTGATGGGTGATCTGCTACAACTTTCAGAATCAAACCTTTGTTGGAACTTAAAACATAACCTCTGCCCTAGTTTTCTTGCTTGGGGAATTTTATTTTTTACACTTATGTTGAGCTATGTGCGTTACGCACACTGTGCCTATTATACACACTATGTACATTATGCATCCTATATTCACTATGATGCACACTATGACCGAGCCGTGAGGCGCCTACGTATCCTCTTTGAGGAATCAGGTCAAACGTAGTTCCCACGGTTTTGTATTTCTTATGATTTTATCTTCTTTTTTTCTTTTCTTTCTCCTTCTTTTCATTTTCCTTTAAAGATTTTTTCTTTTTCTTTTCTTTTCTCTTTTTTTTTTCTTTACTTTTTTTTTCATGTCTTTTCCATTAGTGATTCCAAAAGAGGGGTATGAAAGAATAACTTAAGGCTCAAAAGGGGAAGCAAGGGTTAAAAGTGTTTGGATAGAAGAAAGAATTGCCTCCGTCATATCATTATCCAATAAATGCAAAATACAAACAAACGAACCAAAATTGCCATAATTAAAGAAATTACGCATAATATCTCTTGACTGCATCGGAATTGATAGCCATGTCGACGCATCTCCCCTCGATATCTGTCAAACACAAAGCACCGTTGGACAATACTCGGGTCACGATATAAGGCCCTTGCCAATTTGGGGCGAATTTGCCTTTTGCCTCGACCTGATGTGGGAGGATCTTCTTCAATACCTGCTGCCCTACTTCAAACTTCCTGGGGCGTACCTTCTTATTATATGTTCTCGCCATTCTCTTCTAGTATAGCTGACCATGGCACACTGCTGCCAATCTTTTCTCATCTATCAAGCTCAACTGTTCCAATCGAGCTTTGACCCATTCATCATCATCGATCTCAGCTTCAGTGACAATCCGGAGGGATGGAATTTCAACCTCCGCTAGTATTACGGCCTCAGTTCCGTACACCAACAAATAAGGAGTCGTACCTATGGAAGTCCGGACAGTAGTGCGGTAACCTAACAAAGCAAAGGGTAATTTCTCGTGCCATTGTCTGGATCCTTCCACCATCTTTCGCAGTATCTTCTTGATGTTCTTATTGGCTGCTTCGACCGCTCCATTCGCCTTGGGACGATATGGGGTGGAATTGCGGTGTGTAATCTTGAATTGCTGGCATACCTCTCTCATCAGGCTGCTATTAAGATTTGCACCGTTGTCTGTTATGATCACTTTTGGGATTCCGAATCTGCAGATGATATGGGAGTGAACAAAGTCCACCACTGCCTTTTTGGTCACCGACTTGAAGGTTTTGGCCTCAACCCATTTGGTGAAGTAATCAATGGTCACTAGAATGAACCTATGACCATTGGATGCTGCTGGTTCGATAGGTCCAATGACATCCATGCCCCATGCTACAAACGGCCAGGGTGCTGACATCGTATGTAACTCTGTTGGCGGAGAATGAATCAGATCTCCATGTATCTGGCACTGATGGCATTTTCTCACGAAAGTGATACAGTCGTGTTCCATGGTGAGCCAATAACACCCTGTTCGAAGGATCTTCCTTGCCAATACATATCCGCTCATGTGTGGCCCACAAACTCCAGCATGTACCTCTGCCATAACCGTTGTGGCTTGACCGACATCTATGCATCTCAACAATCCCAAATCCAGGGTTCTTTTGTACAATACTCCTCCACTGAGGAAGAAACCATTCGACAAACGCCGAAGGGCTCTTTTTTGGTCTCTAGAGGCATGTTCTGGATATATCCCCATTCTGAGGTATTCCTTGATATCATGAAACCAGGGTTCGCCATCTACTTCTTCTTCTATGGCATTGCAGTAAGCGTGCTGATCACGGACCTAGATCCGCAGAGGATCAACATACATTTTGTCAGGGTGGTGCAGCATTGATGCTAAGGTGGCCAAGGCATCCGCAACCTCATTGTGAACTCTCGGGATATGTTTGAACTTCACCGATCTAAATTGCTTGCTCAGATCATGCAAGCATTGTCGATATGGTATGAGCTTTAGGATCTCGCATTTCCCATTCACCCTGAATCTGATGTACCAAGAGGTCCGAGTCTCCCAAGACCAAGACGTCTTGGACATCCATGTCAGCAACTAAGCGCAGACCCAGAATGCAAGCTTCATACTCGGCCATATTATTGGTGCAATAGAAGCGTAGTTGAGCCGTAACAGGATAATGGCGTCCTGTTTCAGAAATGAGTACTGCTCCTATTCCAACCCCTTTTGCGTTTGCAGCTCCATCGAAGAAAAGCTTCCAACCCGGTTCCTCAGTTAATTCCATCTCATTTGTATGCATTACCTCCTCGTCGGGAAAGTACGTTCTTAAGGGCTCGTACTTTTCATCAACGGGATTCTCTGCCAAATGATCGGCCAGCGCCTGGGCTTTCATGGCTGTCCTCGTCACATAGACGATATCAAACTCTGTGAGCAGAATTTGCCATTTTGCTAACCTTCCCGTGGGCATAGGTTTCTGAAAGATATACTTCAATGGGTCCAAACGGGATATGAGATAAGTAGTATATGAAGACAGGTAGTGCTTCAACTTCCGAGCTACCCAAGTTAGGGCGCAACATGTTTTCTCGAGTTGAGTGTATTTGACCTCATGTACTGTGAATTTCTTGCTAAGATAGTAGATGGCCTGCTCCTTCCTTCATGTGTCATCATGCTGCCCCAGTACACAACCAAATGAATTTTCCAGGACCGTCAGGTAAAGAATTAAAGGCTTCCCAGGCTTAGGCGGGACCAATACGGGTGGATTAGACAGATACCCTTTGATTTGGTCGAAGGCCTCCTCACATTCTGCCGTCCAACCTACCGCAGCATCCTTTCTCAGCAGCCGGAATATGGGCTCACAAGTTGCTGTGAGTTGAGCGATGAATCTGCTGATGTAATTGAGTCTACCCAGCAAACTCATTACCTCTGTTTTGTTCCTTGGCGGTGGCAAATCTCGGATGGATTCAATTTTGTATGGGTCTAACTCAATCCCTCGTCGACTGACGATGAACCCTAGCAACTTTCCTAATGGAACCCCGAATGCGCATTTGGCTGGGTTGAGCTTGATATCATACCTTCGGAGTCTTTGGAAAAATATCCTTAGGTCTGCTACATGGTCCTCCTGACGCCAAGATTTGATGATCACATCATCGACGTACACCTCGATTTCTTTGTGTATCATGTCATGAAACACAGCAGTTATTGCTCGCATGTACGTTGCCCCGGCGTTCTTCAATCCGAACGGCATTACCCGATAGTAGTAGGTTCCCCATGGCGTAATAAACGCTGTCTTTTCCGCATCTTTCTCGTCCATTAGGATCTGATGATAACCCGCATAGCAATCCACAAAGGATCCGATCTCGCGCCCCGCGCAATTATCGATCAGGATATGAATGTTGGGTAACGGAAAATTGTCCTTGGGACTTGCTTTGTTGAGGTTGCGGTAGTCGACGCACACCCTGATTTTCCCATCCTTCTTTGGGACTGGTACCACATTGGCCAACCACTCGGGATATCGAGTGACCCGAATGACCTTCGCCTGTAACTGCTTAATCACCTCTTCTTTGATCTTTACACTCATTTCTGTTTTAAATTTCCTTAGTTTTTGCTTGACCGGAGGGTATGCCGGGTCAGTGGGCAGTTTGTGAACCACTAAATTGGTGCTTAATCCAGGCATATCATCATATAACCATGCAAAAACATCTTTGAATTCCATGAGGGTTTTGATCAATTCTTCCCGGACACTCGGCTCAATATGGATGCTAATTTTGGTTTCTTGGACGTTATCAGCGTCTCCTAGATTCACAGCCTCAGTGTCATTTAGGTTGGGCTTGGGTTTTTCTTCAAATTGGCATAGTTCTCGGTTTATCTCTTCGAAGGCCTTATCTTCGTCATATTCAAATTCATCGTCGCAAACGACCTCTTGCATCATTGAGTCGGATTCAGATTGATTTATTAGACTAGGTCGAAGATCCGCTGTGCATGCCATGTCATTAGAACCAGTAAAAAGAGAACTGTTCAGAAAGAAAAAGAACAAAACAAAAATTAAAATAGGACAAAAGAAAGAACTTTATTAAACTTGCGGGATAAAAGGGTTCACACTTTTACAAGACAAACGTAAAATTTGGATTACACCCTGGAATAATCCGAACAAAACAAAACAAACAAAACATAAATCAAAGCCTACTACCAAGACTCCCCTCGGACAGGAAGAGGAGTAACAGTCCAATTGTTGGTTTTGACCTCAGGCCCCACAAACTGTATCTCTGTTATGCTGGAACCTTCTCCAACTTTTACCACACTGACATCAGCGAATAGCCTCTCAAAACTCTGATTCAGGTCCCCATTTATACCGACCAATGGTCCTAGAATCTTTGGGACCGGTGACCCCTTGGCATTTGCTTTAACAAAAGACTTTGAGAGACGTGGCACCGGCTTAGGCAAAAACCAGACCCTCTTCTTCATTTTTCGCGCTTGCTTCCTATCTGCTGCGGTTGGTTTGAAACCCAATCCGAAAGTTTCCAGATTTTTAGGCAAGGTGACAGGTTGGACAATCCCCTAAAGCTCGACTCCTAGGCCCTTTCCTGGCACAAATCCATTACCCAGCATTTCCGAGACCATCATGACTGTTGCGGCAGCTATCCTAGGGTGTGGGATGATTTCTCCTTCAGAAATTTTGTTGGCCGACCCTGTATCGAAAATCTGGTAGACCCAAGGACCTTTGTCATCAGCGGTCTCTATGAAAGGTACAATGGCTCCGCCCATGGTGCACGTTGTATCCTCGCCGTGTAACACGACCTCTTGTCTTTCCCACTCGAACTTCACCATCTGATGTAGGGTGGAGGGCACCGCTTTGGCTGCATGAATCCATGGTCATCCCAACAGCAGGTTATAAGATACTGTGGCGTCTAACACCTGGAATTCCATGCTAAACAGGACTGGACCAATGGTCAGTTCAAGTACAACATCCCCCACAGTGGCTGTTCCGTTTCCGTCGAACCCTCGGACACAGATACTGTTCTTGTGGATCATCCCGTGGTCGATCTTTAACTGGTTCAGGGTAGATAGTGGACAAATATTGGCGCTTGAGCCGTTATCCACCAATACTCGAGCTACCACCGAGTCTTCACATTTGACAGCTAGGTATAGAGCTTTATTATGCTCCGTACCTTCCATCGGCAGGTCATCATCTGAGAATGTTACCCTGTTCACCTCGAAAATCTTGTTGGCAATGGTTTCCAGGTGGTTTACAGAAATCTCACTGGGTACATGAGCTTCGTTCAATATCTTCATCAGGGCCCGCCGATGCTCCTCCGAATGGATCAGTAATGACAACAGTGAGATCTGGGCCGGTGTTTTTCTCAGCTGTTCGACCACGGAATAGTCCTGCACTTTCACCTTCCTCAGGAACTCCTCAGCCTCTTCTTCGGACACAGGTTTCTTGGTTGCAACAGGGTTGGTTCTTCTTAGCTCCACCGGAGCAAAACATCGACCTGATCGAGTCAGCCCTTGCGCTTCACAACTAACTTCTTCCACCTGTTTTCCTTTGTACATCATCACCGCCTTTTCATATTTCCAAGGCACAACCTAGCTATCAATCATCGGCAGCTGGAC
Organism: Nicotiana tabacum; assembly: GCF_000715075.1. Taxonomy (NCBI): domain Eukaryota; kingdom Viridiplantae; phylum Streptophyta; class Magnoliopsida; order Solanales; family Solanaceae; genus Nicotiana; species Nicotiana tabacum. Next base: position 34,873,865 of record NC_134090.1, on the reverse strand, counting down.
TACAGGCTTTATGGTGACCAGTTCTCTATATGCCCCCTTCAACACAACAGCAGGTGCGGGCGGAACCCCTGATATTACCAACTTGTTCGACTCGGGTTTGCTTGTTGTGGCGGACGGGCTCTTTCCCAATATCACTACCGGCTTGACGCCTTCTCCCTGCGACTGTACACTCGTTCCTCCACTGGTTGAGACTTCTTTCGGGGCGGCCTGGATCATCATCACCGTTTGTGAGGGTTTTCTCGACTCTCCTCCCTCATACACCAACTCAATCATGTGAGTCTCGTGGTGCGCTGGCAGTGGGTTCTGGTTGATGTTAGGAACCTCCGGTGTCTGGACCTCGATCTTGTTGGTGTCAATAAGGTCCTGTATGGCATGCCTCAATTTCCAACATTTCTCGGTATCATGCCCGAGCATCCCTGAGCAGTATTCACAACTTATTGATCGGTCCAAATTCTGAGGTGGGGGATTTGGTTCTCGAGTCTGGACAGGACTAACCAAACCCAATTGCCTCAGCTTGTGGAACAAAGCGGTGTATGTTTCTCCCAACTCCGTGAAAGTTCTCTGTTTCCGCAACCTGTCATTCCTAGCATCTGGGTTTCCGCGAAAGCCTGCCCCTGAAGGGTTTCTATACGCCCTCGGTGGAGGGTAGGTGTTTTGTGGTGGTGCATATATGTTCTGGGAAGCCGGCGCGCGCCATTGCGGGCGAACCGGAGGCTGAGTGTATGCTTGGGCCTGGTGTACGGAACAATGTGGTTCTCGAGGTGGATAGAAATTTTGTGGTGGGTTGTATGGGTAGTTTGACCTGTGAGGTCTGGGTTGGTTGTAGTGTGGCCGGCCAGCCCTGGACCAACTGCCTGCCTCGATCGTGGCAACCTCTTCTTTCTTTCTTCTCAGCGCACCTCCCGTGCCGCTTTGAATAGCCTGGGTTGTTGTTTTGAGTGCCGAATAGTTCAAGATTTTGTCAGACCTCAGACCCTCTTCTATCATGACCCCTATCTTGACCACCTCGTTGAAAGATTTTCCAACTGTTGTCACTAAGTGACCAAAGTAGGTTGGATCCAATGTTTGCAAGAAATAGTCCACCATCTCTCCCTCTCTCATGGGAGGATCGACTCTAGCTGTTTGTTCTCTCCAGCGGAACCCGAATTCGCGAAAACTTTCCCCGGGCTTCTTCCCAGTTCTTAATAATGTGAGACGGTCAGGGACTATCTCGAGATTGTACTGGAAATGACCTGCAAAAGCCTGCGCCAAATCGTCCCAAGTATACCACCTACTGGAATCCTGCATGGTATACCACTCTAGTGCAGATCCGCTCAGACTTTGGCCGAAATAGGCTATCAGCAGCTCATCCTTGCCGCCTGCCCCTCTCATTTTGCTACAGAATCCCCGCAAATGTGCCATGGGATCACCGTGTCCTTCATATAAATCAAACTTAGGCATCTTGAACCCAGCCGGGAGTTGGACGTCTGGGAAAGGGCACAGATCTTTGTATGCTACGCTGACCTGGTTGCCCAAACCGTGCAGGTTCCTGAAGGACTGCTCCAGGCTTTTGAACTTTCTCAATCACTTCCAAATGCGGATTGTAAGCCTGTGGTTCGGGGGCATGAAACGTAGGCTCAAGGGGATAGTATTGTGTATCGTGAGCCTGAAACAATGGCTCACTGGTCGTTCTTTGCAAAGGGGCTGATGTTGGTCCCACAAAAATGGGAATATTGGGTGTTGGGAGAGGTTGATGGGGTGGTGGAGCTTGGGAATCATGAGGGCTTCTTTCTTGATGATAAAGGGGATTTGGGCGGCTTGTGGAAGGGCCAGAGTGAGGGTATTCTGGCATGTGTCCCAGTGTTTCAGGGCTCTTTTGTGTTTTGGCTATGACTAGCTGCATTGCATTCATCTCTAGTCCCATCCTTTCAATCTTTTCCATCGTTTCTTTTAACAACTGGCTCATCGGCCTCTCTTCCTCATTACTATTCTCTGAAGTAGTCATGCTTGTTGCTATTGGTCCTTTAGATCTGGTTTGATAGGAGTGTGTTGCCAGAGTTCTTTAACAACTAACTTGTCTGAATCAGACAACAACAAAATTTGTTAGCGTTAGAGTTTAACAGATTTGATCATAACACATAGAGGATGCAATGCTCCTAGGCAGTTAACCGTTTCTACATGCCTTGCTTCAAACAACATGCGTCATCCCGGCTTGCTCATTTGTCCCCTTTTTATTTATTTTTGTATTTTCTTTTCTCTCTTTATTAAAAGCGGTCGAATCTTATGGGGATTGCCTACGTATCACGTCCCCGCGCGAATCAGACCAGGCGTAGTTCTGCCTCAAAGTAAAGACACATAGAAATTCTTCTGGAGTCACTTAATTTCATTATCAAAATTTGCTATTACACATTACTTCAAACAAAATAGCAACAGTACAGACTCCACGGTTTTAAACTTGGTTTGAAGAAAAGAAAACAACATATGGGAAAACAACAAAAGCCAAATAAACAGGACTTGACCAAAAACTAATTCTCCAACTTAAGGGCCCGCAAGACATCATTCGGCCTCTCCGCGGCTCTAGGTGTGAGGTCTTTTTGCAAGATTTTTAATTCATTCATGATCCGGTGGACGCAGCCCATGATGGAAACAAGAAGGGTTTTCCTAGGCATTTGCTCGCATGCCAGGCATTTCATGTAGATGTAATGCCCAATTTCGTTGATCCTTCCTCGAATGTTGTCCCTTTCTGCGAACAACTGCCTTATCTGTCGGCTCTTTAATCCTAGTGTTTGCGCATTGGTGGCGAGTTGATCCTGGAACATCTCCATTTGCCTTTCCATCCTGGTCATTGCATTGTAATAGCGTCTTCTGTTGGCTTGGGCATCTTGCGTTTGCTTGAAGATCCGCTCTTGCAGAGCGGAACTCGTTTCCTTTACCGTTTTGACGCTCAGTTCACAATCCCTCATGACTTGCTGTAGGCGCTTCCTCCGGGCCATTGTACCTTTTGCCCACTTGGTCCGCAGTCTTGTTGTGCTAGCCTTGGATCTTTCCAAATTTTCCTAGCATTCCGCAACCTGATCCTTTAACCCTACTATTAGTCTTTTATCCGCCCGGCTCCTTAGCTGGTTGTCGGCCTCCTTTCCCATCTTCCGGATCTGAGCTTTGAGGATTTTGCATTCTTTGATTAATCTGTTCTTTTCTCCTTTGTGGGCGGCAGACTGTAATTGGTATTCAAACTTCATGTCTTGAACTTGCTGTTTTAGTTTGCCTGTTTCGGCAAGATATTCCCGCTCTTTGGCCAACCAACCCCACTGCTCTTGTGAAGATCTGGCAAACTCTTGCAGGTGAGGTCTTTTGGTCGGCCTTCCAGATGATGGCTCCCCTTTGTACTAGGCCTGATACCCGGGCGAAACTTCCCCTTTTGCCTGATTCATTACACAAGTATTTGCTTCTAAGTATTGACATTGGCTCCAAATTTGGCGAACCCTCGCTTCAGGAAATTGGCCGTCGGGACTGATCTCAATCACCTGGGTGCTTAAGATCCTCGTCTTTCGGCACTATCTAACACCTCCCAAGTTGCCTTAAAACCCGATGCGGCGCGTATGGTTGAATGCTCTTAAGTCACATTAAGAGAAAATGGGGCCTGGCTGCTGGCATGTATATGACTTCGTCGATTGGTAACCATCCTAGCGCCCACTGTATTTGACTGGCGTCGAGGGTACGAAAATATGAGGTCCATGCTGTGACTCCTTCAGGTAGGTAGGTCTCATTAACTCTGGTATAGAACTCCTCTATGCAGGTCCTTTCAGCGGATCCATGGCTCAAAAACTGGGCTCGGTGACATAGGTGTTCGGTCATCCACATTTGCAACAACAAATTGCAACCTTCGAAAAAACTTCCTCCGGCTTTGCAAGACGTGAGAGCCCGGAACATATCAGATACTATCATGGGCGCCAACATACTATCTCTCTGTGTGAGCAATGTACTGACGACCCCTGCTATCTTTATGTCAATATTTCCGTCTTTTCTTGGGAACACTAAGAGCCCTAAGAAAGTTATCATGAAAGTAATCCGTCTATGTTCTTCCCACTTTTGACGATTACTTTTGCTGCACAACTGGTTTTCTGGCTTGTCGAATCCTCCTATGAGACCATATCTTTGATATATGAAACTCATGCTGCAAAAACCTTTTGCCAAGTCAGGGTTATGAATTGTTCTGACTATCTTTAAGGAGTCCAGAAACCGGTGTATTGCTACAGCTCTTGGAGCAATCAGATATTTGTGCCTCAAAGGAGTCTCAGCGCTGCCGATATACCCTGCTATTTCTTCTAAAGTTGGGGTAAGTTAAAAGTCCGAGAAATGGAAGACATTGTGCGCAGGATCCCAGTGGGGGACTAGTGCCCTTATGATATCTCCCCGTGGCCTGATATCCAATAAACCCGTGAGGCCTTTCAGATACGTCTTGATTTCGTCATGCCCTTCTTTGCCTAAATCATTCCACCAGAGCCGCAATTGGAGGGGGATTTTATTCATGATTAAAAAGGGTTCATTTGGAGTCGTGCTCATTCTGCACATTTATTAATAAGATTTTAACAAGTGAAACTTATTCTGATAAAAACAAAAATATATGCGATTTTTCTCAAAAGGATTTCTGAACACGACCTCTCAGCACTTCATGAACGAAGATTTTTAAAGTTGTGTGAAAAAAACGAGGTGGCCGTTTGTACCAAGGCAGCCTTCCGGAGTTCCTTTCGGGAACATTTGACTATTTTTGACATAAGCGGCATCACCCGGACTTGTTTATGACTCTTTAAAATTTGACATATTTGTTTTTGCTATTTTTTGTAAAAGGGGGAAGTTACATTACTATACTTATTTACGACAAAATTAGAAATCTTTGACATGTTTTTTTCTTTTTTTTATTATAATTTTTCATTTTTCTTATTTTAGAAACAACTAAAAACTTTCTAAAGAAGTCGATAATGGAAAATATTTTTGGATTATTTGTTTTGAAAATTGGGATTCTAAAAACTTTTGGCAAGACAAATGTTCTTGCAACAGGTAAAGATATATATACATTTTTGGAAATAAAAACTTTTGGATATATATATATGCATGTATATATTTGTGACAAATAATGAAGGACTCTTTTTTTTTAATTATTATTATTATTATTTTTTTGAATTTTCATAAAAAACCATTTTAAAAATAAGACTCTTTTTGATTTTCATTTTCATAACAAGACAAACTATATATTTCTATATTTTTTCTGAAAAACAAAACAGAACAACGATTCTCTTTTTTTCTATTTTTCCTTTGCCTAAAACAAACTAATAAGACCCTTTTTTTTCTTTTTTTTTTTCTCAAAATTTCGGCAGAGTTTTGACAGTATTTGGGTATTGGTTTTTTCAAAAATAAACAATCAATTCCTTAACCGCTATTTCCCCTTTTTTTTCAATTTCACAACGTTCGTACTATTCAAACACCGGTCAGCATGCGTGCACGAGACAAATAAATGCACGGAAAACAAATAGGATGCATCAGGATGGCCTTTTCATATCGGGTCGCTAGTCCTAGATGGACCCAACCCCTGTGTTGAGTCCCCTAAGTCAAATGCACATGATGCAAATAAACGTTCCTACTAGGGATCCGACATGTGGCTTTGTTATACTAGGTTCAAAAACCTGGGTCGGTGTTCTAGACGGTGTATCCGAGCGAACAACTTGAGCTGAGGAAGGAGCTCCTTTCCGGGAACCAAAAGGCCAGCCGGCTTAGAAACTTTCCGAGCCTCTTTTATTCAGGGTATGACACAAACAGAATAGGGAGTCTCAACCAGTAAGCACATCCCCGGAGGTAAGAAGAGAAAGGTTTCGGCACAGTTTATATACAGTTCAAATAATATCAAAGCGGTAAAAGCAGCATTTAGCACATTAGGCTCAAAACATGTAATAATCAGATAATAAATAAAGCCAAATAATAACAATTATTCTAAGCTCGAATTCTTAACCCTAAACCAGTGGTTCTGGGTATGTCCCCAGCAGAGTCGCCAGAGCTGTCACACCTCCTTTTTCCATACCCGCAGGGGTACAAGGGAGTTTTTTCCAATTAAAGGACAATCGAAACGGGATTTATTTATTTATTTCAGAGTCGCCACTTGGGAGATTTTAGGGTGTCCCAAGTCACCAATTTTAATCCCGAATCGAGGAAAACAATGACTCTATATTACAGTCTGCGTACCAGAAATCCGGATAAGGAATTCTGTTAACCCGGGAGAAGGTGTTAGGCATTCCCGAGTTCCGTGGTTCTAGCACGGTCGCTCAACTGTTATATTCGGCTTGATTATCTGATTTTATACAAACATGAACTTATGTGCAAATTTTAACTTCTAACCACTTTTGTCGTTATTATTATTTTACAAGAATTGCAACGTCGTGAAAACATATCTCGAACCACGTTACATCAATGCACCCGTGGTTATCGATATATCTCGACTCGGTTGAGATTTGGATTTGGGTCACATAAATGTGCACCCGAATTAGGAAAATAAATTGTTAAAGGCGCGCCTAAAGCAACTAGCGTCTTGTTATTTTGGAGAAGGTCGTAAAAATCCGTTAAACGGCACATCTCGAATTCTAAACACTTTAATATATACATACATTTAGAGGGCCCCGCAGCTTTGTACATTTTTGTTTGTCGAGGCTCGTCTCATTCTTACTTTTAAAAAGGAATTTGCGACGTCATGGACATGCATCTCGAACCACGTCACAATCAATGTACCCGTGATTAGAAACACATCTCGAATCCGTCGAGATTTGGATCTGGGTCACATAAATGCGCACCCGAATTTAAGAAGGTAAAATTATTAAATACGCGCTTAAAGAGGCTATCGCGTTATTACTCCGGGAGGGTCGTGAGATTTGCTAAACGACCCGTCTTGGAAATTGAATGCTTCGATATATACATTTAACGAGGGCCCCGCAGCTTGTGCGTTTTTATTTGTTGAGGCTCATCTCGTCCTTATTTTAAAAGGATATCCTATAGCAACTACTTTTCTCGTCGCGTTTGTCTCTACTAATTGAAAACAAAGATAGTCCTAGTTAATTACATGCTTGCAGGTTATTTACAGCAGGATTCAAAATGCTTTTATAGAAATAGAAAAACATGACTACGCACACGGACAACTGATCGAACATCACGGGCCCAAATCCGGCTCATGCGGGATGGGCCAGACCCGGGCCACTGTGGGTTCGATGCAGGCCTGCTTGGTCTGTTTCGACCTGGGCTCGGCCCCTGTGAGGTTGAGGCCGTGAACTTGTTCTTTGTTCTACAGACGTGGTTTAATAGTTATGAAGGGACCGTTTATTAAAGGGAAAACAGTTAACTAATAATGAATAGTTTTTGTGCACTACTGGACATGCTAATCACAAACACAATTAATTTCTAAGCTGCAGCCTATTACATGGTCGAAATTTTTTATCCAACAGCCTACACATACAATTGGATGTCAAATTACCCTACATTTACAGTCGCTATGTGCTAAAACTAACTCAATATCTGAACAAAATACAAGCTATCATACATCCCGGATCATTCAGAGTACAGGCTATACATAAAATAAATGATCTTCCACCCTTTTCTTTGTATTCATACTCAACTTCAGATTACATTGACAATATTAGTTGTGTACCTGGTATAGAGGAACAAAAGAAGAAGGAATATGATCAGTTGAGTAGTATACAGCAAATAACAGCAACAGCAGATTCACAGCAACAACACAACAACAACAACCAACCAACAATGACGAAGCTCACGAGCAACAAATAAACAATCCCAGAAAAACAGAGTAGGAAACAACAACCCAGAATGTTGAATGTAACAGCAATCCAGTGATCCCAATAACCCCAAAAGCTCAACAAATAACCACTACAGTTCCGATATTCAGGAAGACTAAAACTCAATCCACAGCACACAGAAAATTCAGTGTAGTAACAATCACAGCAGAAGACACACAGCCTTCTCTTAATGGAACAGTAATAAACCTAGTTAGGATGACCAACTTGATTTCTTATGCAGTTTTTGGACAGTGATTAGTTAAAATGTTTCTGAATTTTTTTTTTTTTTTCAGTTTCCTTCAACTCACAGGATCTCTCCAGACTAAAAAATAAAATCCCCCCTTTCTAATGGAAGGTCTGCCTCTTTTTATAGCCTAACCTTAACACTTTACAGTCTGTTTGACAACTCAAAATTCCCCCTCCCTGTTGTTTTTCCACTCACTTATTTTAAATAACAAAACTCCCATGAAATCCCTGACAGCCCCTCTCTCTTTTTGTTGTTAAAGTGTCCTAATCTCTTGTTTATTTAACCAAAGTATGGGCAGCGGGAATATAATCTGACAGCACATGCTGTCCAATTATTTTAATTCCTTAAAGCTAACCATACACATGCTGCCCATGGTCTAAACCAAATAAACATGGCATCTATTTAAAATCAAAGTCTGAACTGCCATTATAACCTTCCCCCTAGATGTTCTTTAATTCAAATTGAACAAAATCAATAGGCAATACAATTCAGTTCCTAATGGGATTCAAATACAATCACAGCAGAAATAAACAACACGAATCAAGTTGTTACCATTAATGACTGAAACTAATTGACGACATATATCGACTCGACTATATTAATCACAACATACACAATCAAAGCCAAGGATTAGAATCAACAGTATCAGCAAGGGGTCAGATTGCGCATGTCACTACAGAGGTTAACTTGGGGATTGATTACTCAAACAGTTTCAATGCAGTTCACATACACACGCATTATCAGTGAATGAGGAAACATTTGATCAAATACAGAGGTCCAGGCAAGGTGTGAGAAAACAGTTGGTAAAAATTCAAAACATAATTCGAACAAGATGTTTGGCCATACGAATAAACCTTTAACAAACACAAGAACTGGAATAAAGAAGAGAAGACAAACTTACCTTAAAACCTTTGAAAGAAAAATCAGAAAAATCAAACTTGTTTGAACAGACCCTTCTCAAGGTTTAACGGACTTTAATCGAAGTGTTTCTCAATTGAGAAACATTTCGATTAAGGTCCATTAGACCATAAACTCTTGGTTTAAACAGGCACGGAACATGCACGAGGAACCCTTAATCGAAGTGTTTTGAGAAACACTTTGATTAAGGTCCATTAGACCATAAACCCTTGGTTTAAACAGGCACGGAACAGGCACAGAATAGGCATTAAAAACCCTAGGGTTCGAAACAGCAGATCTGGGATTCGTGTTTCCGTGGTCAGATTCGGACCAAACCAAGCATGGTTTGGTCACGAGGGAGGTTCGGGGATTGTCTAGGGTGAAGATGGTGAGGTTTGGTGTAGGTCAGAGTTCGACTCGAATCTTCAAATGAAGATTCGAGACGAAGGAAGGTGATTCGAGGCTAATGGATAGCAGATCCATGTTCAGGACAGTGAGGTGGTCCTAGGGTGTTCAAGAGGTGGTCATCGGCGTTCATGCCGCCGGTGTTCTGGTGAAAGGGAAACTAGGGCGGCTGCTAGGGTTTGGAAGTTTCAGGCTTGGGGAAGGAGATGAGTGAAGGGGGGGTTCGGATTCGAATAGAGGGCGTGGGGTGTGATAGAAAGCTTATATATGGTCTAGGGGCTTAGATCTGAGCCGTTGGATCAGATGATCTCAACGGCTTGGATCTGATGGTGAGGGGTGAGACGAGGTCGTTTGGTATTAAAACGGGGTCGTTTGGGTTTAAGTGATGGGTTGGGTTGGACCGGCTAAACAGGTCGGGTCACGGGTGCGGATGTGGACCGTTGGATCAAGAGGCTTAGATGGCTCAGATCGACATGCCTGAAATGATGTCGTTTGAATTGGTGCTTGGGCAGGCCGGATTTGGACTGGACTTGAGTGCCGGTTTTGGGCCTATTTTCGTTTCATTTTTGGGCCCAAACCGATTTTCAACTCTTTTCTTTTTGTTTTCTAATTTTAAAACAAAAAATGAAAAATAACAAATAAATAATAGAACAAATGAAATTAAAACAAACAACAATGTAACACTTCAACACCATTATCACACCAAATTAAAATGTTTAAGTAAGTTAAATCACAACCTAGAACGAACAATGCACATATATTTTTGAATTTTCTTTTAACTACTGAATTACGGTTTGATTACTATGACAGACATACCTTGTATTTTGACTGATAAGATCAAAAAATGCAAAAAAATGGGATGAACCACAAATGACTAGCAGTACATGTCATGAAAAATTGGAAAATTTGTACAGCGAGGTCACTGGTCACTATTTTTGTTTTCTTTTGGAGTGCTTGTCCGTGAAGCAAAAATCACGTGCTTACAACTCCATACAAGTCTTCCATACCTTGTAGTTAGACTGGTTCAACAACTCCATCCCCAGTCTATTAGCACGACCATCCAAATTCATTTAGAGAAACCAGTGGAATCAACCACTAAGTCGACCTTGCAAATATATCTAGAAGCCAACTGTGGCTCTGATACCATGCTAAGAATAGCAGAAGAAGAATATTATTCAAAGACCTTCTGCTAACCCAAGATCGTTAACTAAGATTGGATGATTCAACTAAAGAATAGGAAAGCTTGAAAAGAGAAGAGAGATTTTTGAAAGGAGAATTTTGTTATTGAAGAAGACTTTCTTGAATTTGGCTTCAATACAAATGCCTGAGGCTACTCCTATTTATACTTGTCTATGGATGATTCTAGATACAAATATAATCTAGACAACTCTATCACCTTCTACTAATATCTTCCTTAAATATCCAAAACTCTAGAATATCTAAGTATTTCTTAAGTACCACAAATATCAAAGATATTACTCCATAACTTTCTAGAACTTTCTTCTAACTATAATTTTTACTCTTCCAAAAAATCAACTTTATTTTTTCACCGGGATTACTCTTGGTAATAGGTAAACCGAACAACCATTTAGGGATTAACCCTTTTTTGTTGCATTTGTTTTTATTACCAAGGTACCTATGTTAATGCATGGCTTATAAGGTTTTGGTTTGCCGACAAGTTATACGAGATTAAAATGTGTCTGGATTGCAATATAGGACTAAATTCACTGAATTATTTAGTGCATAAGCATCTCTCGATAGATATTCAGTTCATTATGTAACAAATAAGATATATACGTATAATCAAAAATAAATGTTTGATTTTAAACTTAATACAATCTTAAAAAGCATTTTACAGTCTCGCCAGAAGGCCGCCTCTGTCTGCGCCCTTTTCTCTTTACTCTTTTAAGAAACCCCATTCAAATGAACTTTACTCTAAACTAGAAAAAGTGGATTGAACACTTCTATAGGATTGTTTAAAACTGAGTGTTGATAATATTAAATTATTAATTATATTCCACAAAGGTTCATATCAGACGAAAAATTGATGGGACAATGCATGTGGAATAAGTTAGACTTTATAGTATGGGCAAGCTTGTCGGCCTTGACCTTTGTCTCTTCCCTATTGCTTTATAAGCCTTTCGTCAAACGAGAGACGAGCCAAGATTTTGAAGCTAATAAGTTTGAATTTTGTAATCTTCCCAAGTTACTGAATTTTTTGATTAATAATTTGTAAATTTTTTAATGGATCTCTTTAGACAAATATAGAATGTGAACTAACGCTATTAGGTTCAACCGAACTCATAATCGGGCATATGCTAGTTCCGCCACTGTGGAGAATGTTGCAGAATGAGTAACCAGAGCTTCTAAAATTAAATCTTTAACTTGCTAACATTCAAGAAGTATAAAGGAAGCAAATGTTTATCCTTACGAATTAAAGGCAGAGGGATTTAACTATATCTCGGAATAATATGTAATTATAACGTTCCTTTTTTAATTTTGAGTATTCTGAAATGGGTTTGAAGAGAAAACTCAAGATCAAGGATAGTCATGTCTTGTCGGATATTTTATCCAAGTATAGTAATTAATTACTTGTATTTTATTTCATATTGTATTCATCATAATTAAAATAACACTGAGATTGATGTATAACTTATATATGAACAAACAAATCAAAGCACTGAGTAAACCAATACTTTCATTATCTTCTAATACGCCAAATAAGATGTGCCTAAGTATTTAATAAAAAAATTCTTGTCAATGTTCTAAGTTATCATGAAAAGTACAATAATCAACGTGATCATCATTATAATGTAAGAACCCAACCCTAGCCCCACAAAAGAAAACGAAAGAGAAATTAAAAGGGAATCTGTAAAAATTCGACCGGTCGTTTTGAACACTTACACTTTGCTCGGTGGTCTGAGGGCATGAGTAGCTCTGTATGATGCAGTATGACTTGTGTGTATTGTTGGTTTCGGTTTTAGGGTGATTCGGAATTAGTTTGGAAGAATGATTCTCAACTAGGAAGCTTTAAGTTGGAAGAGTTGACCAAGTTTGACTTTTGAGTATTTGACCTTGGATCGGAGTTTTGATGGTTCTGTTAGGTCCAGATGGTAATTTTGGACTTGAGCGTATGCCCGGATTTGCATTTGGATATTTCTAGAAGGTTTTGGCACTCATTGGCAAAAATTGGAAATTTGAAGGTTAGGAATGTTCATAAGTTTGACCGAGAGTTGACTTCGATGTTATCGGGTTCGGATTATTGTTCCGGGAGTTGGAACATGTTCGATATGTCATTTGAAACTTGTGTGCAAAATTTGGGTTCATTCTAGATTGGTTAGGTTTGAATCGGACGCTTGGTTCGAAGTTTGAAGTTTATGAACTTAAGAGATTGCTCTTGATCGACGATTCATGGATTTAATGTTGTTATGTGTGATCTGAGGCCTCGAATAGGTTCGTGTTATATTTTTGGGACTTGTTGGTATGTTCGGATGGGATTCCGAGGGGCTCGGGTGAATTTCGGGATATTTTCGGACCATTTCTAGGCCATTTTTAGTTGCTGATTTTTGGCTACAGGGGTGTACATTGCGATCCCGTGGATTTGGTCGCGTTAGCAAATAGAAAAATAGGAAAAATGGAGATGTGAATCGCGATCGCATAGAAGATAATCTCAGCTGCACTGACCCGATTTTGGAAGCTTATATCTTACAATCTATAAGAAATTTGGAGATGATCCAAAAATAAATGTTGTAGCCTTTGTGTCTAGTTTTCAGAAATCGTTTGATATTGGAGTTTAGTACAAAAAGTTATAGCCAATATATTACAGACTGTCTGAGAAGAGTTGGGAAAGGTTAAATGGAAGTTTATTATTCGCAATCGCGGGGAAATGGACGCGGTCGCGTAGGGTAAAAATTGTCCTGCAAAATTTTGTAATCGCGATCGTGAGGTTTGTTACCGCGATCGCGAAGGGTACCCTTGGAACCATGTATATAGTACTCTATTTCGAAGGTTTCAGACATTTTTGCATATTTGGAGCTGTGGATCTCGGATTGAGATGATTTTTGAAGCGATTTTCACCATATGGATTGGGATAAGTGTTTTCTACTTATGTTTTGTTATATTTCATAAATCTATCTTTGTTTTTTGCATTTGGTTGATGATTTCAAAAGAGAAATTGGGGGCTTTTGACTAAACTTTCGTAGAGCAAATTCTTGGGTTTTGAACATCGATCGAATTCGGATTTGAGTGAAACTAGTATGGTTGGACTCATAATTGAATGGGTTGTCGGATTTTGTAAATTTTATCGGGTTTCGAGGTGCGGGCCCAATTAGACTTTTGGGATGATTTTTGGACTTTGATTAAACATTCGACCTTTATCGATTGGGTTTGTTTCCTTTGGCATTGTTTAATGTATTTGAGTTGCTTTTGGATAGTTTCGAGTCATTTGGAGGTTGGTACGCGCGGGATGGCATTTTTGGAACATCGGTTGGCTTGCTCGGCATTGAATTTGGCTCGTTCAAGGTAAGTAACACTTCTAAACCTGGTGCTGAGAGTATGAAACCCCCAATTACGTATTATGTGTTTGGTGTTGAGGTGTGTGGGCATGCACTGTGTGAATTATGACTCAATTATTCCTGTGGTACAGTGTAGTTACCTGATCTTATCTGTAACCATAAAATCTCTATGTATTAGAGCCATTGAGCTGTGATCCATGTTAGAAACCATGTCTAGGCTATGTGCTTATTCTATTGGGACCCACTGAAGCCATATTGCTGTTGAATTATCTGTTAGGAGTAAGCCCGAGAGACTGGAGAGTTTAATGACCGAGTGAGGCCGAGGGCCTGAGTGTGAGTGATATTACGGGATCGGGCTGCACGCCGCAACATGTTATATTGATTTATGGCTGGATCTGGATTATTATGGTGCTTGGGGCTGAAAGAGCCCCTTCGGAGTCTGTACACACTCCTAGTGAGCACGGGTGATTTATATTGAAGGATGGATGTTCCATGATCATGGATCTTGTCCGAAGCATTTATATTTGGGAATGGATCTTCCCCAGGCTGCGTTGGCCTTATACAGTACTGAGTGACTAACTGTCAGTTGCTATGTATATATTCAGGAGAGATCTTCCCTGGGCTGGATTGACCATATACAGTACTGAGTACCTGAGCATTTAGAGTGGTTGAGTATGATGAGTGAAAAGTGTGAGACAGTGAGATTGAGTACTCTGAGAGAGTGAGTACATGAGTTTATCTCCGAGACACATTGCATTTGACATGCACACTTGGCATACATGCATAGAGATGCATTTTTCATGTTGTACGGTATCACGACATTCATGACTTCTCACACATATTGACATACAGGCATAAAGATGTATTTTTCTCATGCCATTTAATAAATGAATTATTTACATGTGGAAAGCTTTGGGAAAAATTACAGTTTTCAAACTTAGTCACATTTTTGGCGATTTCGATAAAAGATTTGGGTTTTTACTGATATATTTGAAAAGCAGACCTATTTTCTGAAACTATGAGCGAGCTGAGCAATTCTATCTCTGAGCTACTTCTTTTATTACTTTCACTATGTTGTTATGAACTGTTGTTGGCTATTGGTGTTGGACTCCGACCTATGTTCCAGCTCGTCACTAACTTTCAACCTAAGGTTAAGTTTGTTACTTATTGAGTACATGAGGTCGGTTGTACTTATACTACATTTCTGCACCTTGCTTGCAGATGTTGGATGCTGATGTTGCTGTGATCGATGGGAGATGGAATTGAAGACGTACCTGTATTCCGGTTGTAGCTACCTCTTGTTCATCGTAGCCTTAGATTCACAAAAATCTGTTTATGTACATTTCGAACAAATGATGTATTTATTTCATACCAGCTTTGTAAATTCTAATTTTAGAAGCTCATGATTTATACTATCAGTCCTTGGGGAAATGTATAAGATTCAGATATTTTCTTTTACTTATTTGTCGTATTAAATTTCATTGGAATTGGATAGTTGTTAATTGGCTTGCCTAGCGGGTAGGGTTAGGTACCATCATGACTAGTTGGATTTGGGTAGTGACAAAAACAACTAAACAGGGAATTAGATAAAAGTAGATTTTGCCAAGAACAATATATATATATATATATATATATATATATATATATATATATATATATATATATATATATATCTTTGAGTTTAGACTTTTCTTTTTTTTTTCTTCTCCGCGCAGGAATATTTTAGAGTAAAGGTTAGTTTTTTAAATCTCTTGATTGCCTATAATAATGTCTAAGAATAATGAAAAGAACAATCTTTTGACAAGAAGAAACATAAGTTTAATAAAGAAACGAATAATATGAAATTTAATGTATATACACTTGCAAGACAAATGATTAATCATTTGAAAACTACGTCCGCATTGGCCTCAAGCCAGCTAGCTAACACTTTTTCAAACAAGTAAAGAAACAACTGAATTTAATGTGTAATACATACCAATCAACTAATTAAAGACTAGATAGTATATACTATTTTCCTACCTAATTTTGATTGTTAGATGTAACACCTTCACGTTGGAGAGGTTCAATCCTTATTACGATATCTAGAGCTACTTGAGTGTTTGGAGTTGCAGTTGTAGTAACAGAACTGCCTAAGTTTACAATTTTTTGGCAACTTTCAATGAGGCAGTTCCTACAAGTAGGGCAAGAAGAGTGGGAATTCAGCCATTTATCAATACACTTGACATGGAAGCCATTATTGCACTTAGGCAGAACCTTAACTTTCTCTCCAACTCCAAATTCTGATAAGCAAATGACACACACAGAGTCAAGCCCTGGATGTTTCAATTCAGTGGTATATGTTATAATTGGAAATGTCTTGAGGGCTTTTTTCTTGATTCCTGTATTGCTGCTGAAGGATTTCTCTTAATTGAGGATGAGTCTGCCAATATTAGGCTAGAGAACCTAAATGCACACTTTATGATGGAGTTGAAGACAAGTGAACAAATCAAGGCAAATACAAGTACGGCCAAGACCATAATAACATTTGCATCAAATGTGTTGACGTTGTTACTAAGTGACACTAGATCAGTTGTGTCATGGCTGATTTTGGCTGCCGGAGGCGGCGCCACGGTGGCCTCCAGGAGCAGTCTTCTTGAGTAGTGGAAGTTTTCCATGAATTCTTTAATGAATAGAGTGGAAGTAGTTGCCATGGATTTTTGGTTGAGATTGTGTGTGTTTTCTTTGTTTGTTGGAGAGTTGAATGAATTGAAGTCCCTTTGGAGGCAGTTGCTTTATATAGGACAACTTCATAGGATGAACAGGTGTAAAGTGTGGATCAACTTTTTGAGTCTTGATAATGGAAGGAATTGTTCAGAGTTGCAAGCCATGTTCTGATTGATTAGCTTTACTCTAATTATATAAGAACTACAGTTATTAATTGTAAGAGTTTTTGTAAACAAGTGGAGCCCCTGTAACATTTTAAAAAGTATGAACTTTTCTTAATTTATAGAAAAGAGACATTGTTTTGATATGGATAAAAAGTAAGGTGCCATTCCGATGAGTACGATAAAATAACATTGGAATGTGATTCCAACGTAGTTATTATTAATATGTTGAATAACAAATTCAACCCACCTTGGCATATTGATAGCATAATCAGGGACAGCTTGTCATTCTTCAACACTCTTCAACATAATGTTGTCGACTCTAGAGATATAGTAATATGGAGAAGACAAAATTGTTTCAAGCACCGACAGAACCGGAAGCGCCCCTTCTTTCAAAGAGAGGAGGACGGGTTATTCACATTTCATTTGATGGTCAGAGGCGAATTGAAAGTTAAGCAGTGGGAATTCTAAAGATTCCCCGGGGGAAAAATAGAGATGTCTCCTACGTTACCCATAATATGTGGAAGTATCGACGTAATTTCATAGAGTCATTCGGTCTGAATGCTACATGAAGAAACACTTTAAGTGTATTGCTAAAAATAAATATTACACGTGAATTTATATGAGTGGCTGATATGACAAGACACATGGATCATTAAGAAAGCGACATCTGGAGAGATGCACTAAAAGAGGCACGAGTCGTAATAGATACGAGCAAATCACCCACGAGAGGAAAAGATATGGTCGCTCAAGTTTAAATGGTTACATGAAGTACCGGCGGAATGAATCAAGACAGTAAAAAGGAAAGGTACATGAATCAACAATTAATGAGCGTGAATGATCTCAAACGTTACAGAATCTTCAAGAAAAGTTACGATTACCAATTATAACGTCTTATTAATATCATTAATGCTCATAATGATTCGGTCATAAAAGGGGAAAGACGTTGTATTTATAGATTCCTATATAAGGGAAAGAGATAGACGTTCTGATTATTATTGGAATACGATTATTTTCTTTATTTTCTATTGATTACTTTGCTATTTCATATTCTAATTTCCTTTCTTAATCACTATGAGAATATTGAATTTCTTGATTATCAGTAGCCCAAGTACTTCTAATAGGTTTTGACCGAAATACCCATTTTTGGTTAAATAAATTGGTTATGTTATCGGGAATCTAATAATCTTTTCGCTTTCTAAATTCATTTTTTCTGTCAAAAATCATGTCGACCGCTAACGACAACAACCAACAAAACCAGCCGAACCAACAGAATCAACAAGAGAATGACACTCCAATCCCTTCATCCCAAAATTCTCCTCGACACTCCCGAGAAAATTCACCTGACAGATCAATATCACATGTGAATAACCAACAAGGGGAAGATCAAATTGTAGATGATGCATTGAAGCAACTAATTGCAGAACACGTGAACAATGCTCTTCAAGCTTTCGTTAGCAGATTACCAACTGTACCACCAACTCCGCCTCCGAACAACACAACAATCATAGAGAATCCATGCTCCGGACTCGCCAATTCGGGCAGTAGAGGAACTCGTAGCGAATTTCGTGATGGAGGGTCAAGTATCCCAATTAATTCTGATTTACAAAGTTTAGTACTAACTTTGCAGAAACAACTCAAGGGGCAGAACGATCGCATTGAGCAGATACCTGGTATTCCACCCGTAATCAAAGGAATAGATATTGATAAATATTCTCAACAACCCTGGAAGCCAAGTGCCGCTCCCTTGCCAATTCCAAAAAAGTTTAAGATGCCCAATATCCCGAAGTATGATGGGACAACTGACCCACGTGATCATGTAACTGCATTTACAACTGGCGTGAAATGCAACGATCCGACCAAGCAAGAGATTGAATCAGTTCTGGTCAAAACATTTGGTGAAACACTCACGAAAGGAGCACTAACATGGTATTCTCTTTTACCTGATGTCGCGCCCCCTTTTTTCCTCCGCGGAGAAAGTACGGATTTCAACATTCATGGGGGGTAATAACTCATTTTCTTTGGAAATTGGGTATTTGAAGAGTCGCCACTGATCAAAGCCTACCCTGCACTACTATTGAGTAGGAGAGAGGGTCGAAGATCTTTTACCCGATTTAGAGTCAAGATCGATTTCCACAGAGAGCTAGAATTTGGAGTCGGGTATCTATCTAGTTTAGAGTTGCGTATGTGTTCCAAATTACACTTCTATACATTTTTGGGGTTTTTGTTTTACTTCTACTTTTATCAAACTACAATGGTAAATGAATCTAGATTAAACTAAGAGTTAAACTAAAACGGGTTGTTCAAATGATTTAAAAGGCACTAGGGTAGTGACTTTTGACTAGGTGGTCAATTGACAGATACTTGAGTCTAAGGCATGATTGACATATTTGGGAAGTATGATATAACCGTTGCACGATTTTACCCACTTTACACCTCTCGGTGGTTCAAGTGATTTTGCCCGAATTGACTTTCTCAAGACCAATTGGGCATGCAAATTTGCGCAAGCAATCAAGGTTCAAGTTGGGTATTAGTCTCTCGAGGTTTAACCCTTTAATTGGAGCTATCAATCTCTTGAGTACGCCCCAATTCCTTGTTGAACCAATTTCAGAGACTCAAGCTCTCTTTCTCAAGAAGAGCTCAGGTCAACTAAACACAAACTAGTGTTTGCAACCACTAATTCAACAATTAAACATGAAATTAGCCCAAATATCAAACATCCATAGTCAATCTAGCCCTAAAACACAAGACCCATCAGTTACCCACACTAGGGTTGAGCCACAACCTTAGCTTATGGGTTTAGCTACTCATAATTGAAGAAGAAAAGCAAGAAATAGATGAAGAACAACTCATATTAATTAATTACTAAGATAAACAATAAGATTCAATGTTGAAATGTAGATAAAATTTCCCAAAATAGCTAAAGACTTTGAACCCCAAACGTAGCTACAACTGAAAACTATTTGATACCCTAAAAATGGGAAAAGAAGCTATTTATACTTAGCTAAAAAATCTGGACAAAAATACCCCTGCAGGGCTAGTGCGGACCGCACAAAATATTGTGCGGCCGCACAAAGGCTCTGCACTTGAAAACCCATCTCTTTGACTCAGGCACTGCGGACCGCAGAGAATGGACTACGGCCGCGGAGGCTTCTAGTGCGCTCCGCATGAAATGGAGCGCGACCGCATTAGATTAAAACTAGGAAGTTGGCACTCTCTAATCCTTCTTACTGCGAACCTCACTAAATTGAGTGCGGACGCATTGATCCTAGTGCGGACCGCACAAAACATAGTACAATTGCATTGATCCTAGTGCGTACCGCATGGTGTGCGGCCGCATTGAGTCTGTTTTGCCTAAGCTTTGTCTTGTCTTGGTACTTGTGCAAGTTTCACTCATTTTGAGCTGATCTTTGATATCTTGTCACCTTGTTGATC
The DNA here is from genome assembly GCF_000715075.1 of Nicotiana tabacum. NCBI lineage: Eukaryota > Viridiplantae > Streptophyta > Magnoliopsida > Solanales > Solanaceae > Nicotiana > Nicotiana tabacum. The sequence continues at coordinate 34,853,695 of NC_134090.1, read as the reverse complement.
AAACCTGCAATCAAACACAACTTGTGAGCCTTTTGGGACTATTTTGTACGAATTTCTAATCAAAACATAAGCAAGAAGGAGTATAAAATGCATCAAAATCCCTAGTTATCAACTCCCCCAAACTTAAGATTTTGCTTGTCCTCAAGCAAACAAAATAAGACCCACCCCTTAAGAGAACATCCAAGAAAATTTCAGCTGTCCTAAAGTAACCTCATCTAGCATCAATTGGAACTAATAATTGCCCTCAATACAAATGAATCATTAACAACTTTTACTCTTTGAAACTCCATGGATTAAGTGCGACACAAGAGCATCAAGAATTGACTCAACACATCAAAGAACTCTTTATATTACTTTGGTCATTGTGGAACCCAAACTCACACATCCTCAACTCTCCCTCAACAAACCTCACCTTTAGAATAGTAGCACTCAGAATGAGGTTATTGGAAATCCGCTCATCTCTCTCAAGAAAAAGTCACAAGTCCGGCTCTAAGTACCATATGCTTGCCCCTTATGTGAGTCACCACTAATGTAAGCTTCATTCAACTCAAGATCATATAGGGCTTTTGTGGAGACATTGTGAAGGCTTTTGGTTCAAGGTAGGAGATGTTTGGTCTAAGTATGTTCCATCTTCTCTTAAGCACTTCTTTTGTTTCCTTTGGCACACATTCACTTGACTCTTTGAGTCATTTCACTTCTTTCTAAGGGGTTATAGAGACACACTGTCACTCTTTCTTATATATTCAAACATTTTCTCCCTTTTTTCAACTTTCCACACCTTTCATTCATTGCTTTTCTTGAGTCCCTTTTTATTCTTTTTCACATTGAACATTCTTTTTATCTTTTTGCTTTTCTTTCTTTTTCATTGTCTTTCTTATTCTTCATTTTTGCGCCTTTTTACCACTTTGTTGCAATCCTCGTCCCCTTCCCCAAACTTATGCTTTTGCCATGTGCTAAAGGAAAGATCGGGTGCCAAGAGAGGGTATCTTTTAGAATGGGTATAGGCTTGTATTATGGGTCTTGAAGGGAAAAGGTCTAAGGCTCAAAAGGGTTGACTAGGGATATTATCATTGGTAGGTTATGGAAGTGTTCAAGCTATCATTTGGACCAAGAAGAGCCCATAATCATGTCTCAAGTGAAAATTCACTTAGGATTTCGCCTCAACAAACATTCAGGGCAAGTTCTAGACCAATGGCTCGGGACTTGGACTTGCAATGCAATTAGTCACCACACAAGCTATGGGGTCGCTAAAGACATAGAGTCGGGGGCCCACAACAACCTTAGATAAGATTTGAGCACACACTGGTCCCGAAAAACCACTTGATGATTATCGGTCAACACAAGAGTCTCAAGGTCACGACTTTTACCATCCTAAACACAACAATTTATTTTTGACCATAAGATCAAAGACAAATGTGCTAGGCCTAAGTGAAGCTTTGATTGAGGCACCCTTAACTACTAACTACTAAAAACAAAAAAGAAAAACGGACTCAAACCCTTAAGAAGGTTGTCACGCCATCCATCATTGGGAAGAGCCACCCGGTTCTCAAAAGACTCCACTTTTGGAAAGAACCGTGGCATTAAGAAAACCAAAGGCTTATTGAAAACTTTCAAAACAAGAAGCTATGAATCATAAATAAGAAGCTAAGAACAAAAAGTTGCAGAAAGTAAAATGAATATATACAAGAGGGGATTTGTCGAATATACAATAGATGGGATGAATATGTACAATGTAGCATAACTTTATATACAGGCCCAAAGTAAAATAAAAGTGCGATAAATGTAACGAAATGTTAAAATTATATACAAACCAAAGATGAAAAGATAAAGAAAGCATAAAAAGTATCAAATATATATACAATCATCCGAATGAATCCATAAAAGTAGGGCCTACTCCCTCAAATGAAAGCTGGCATTGTCCCTAATGCCAACTAAACTAAATAAAGTACCAAAAAGAGAAAGGGAAAAAGAATATAGGGACTCCCTATGGCCTGTCTGTCTGCATGGGCTCCTGAGTGGTCCGTGGGTCCTCACTGTGCTCGGGAACCTCAGACTGGTTCCCTGTGGCCTGCTGCTGTGCTGCTGGGACTTGGGCCTGGACAGGCTCCTGAGATGCATCCTGTGGCTGACTGGAGGAGGCCTCCGGTGGGTCTTCCAACTAGATGACTGCATCATCCACTCTGGGGATCATCCTCTTCCTCTTGGGAGGCCTCTAGGACTGCTCGGGCTGGGGATGAGCTGATGGTACTGGGTCCTGTAGCAATAAGTCCAAAGGCAGATGTTCTGCCTTCATTCTGTCAACATCAACCCTCAGCGCCTTTACGGACTCCTTGGAAGCCCGCGTCTTTCTCAACTTCTTGTGCTCCTTAGCAAGCTCCTTGAGAGCCTGGCTGTGTGAAATAACTACATCTGTGAGCACCTTCTGAGTGTCGAGGATTTTCTTTTGGTTGGCTAAAATCTCCTTGAGAGCATCCTCTATGGATTGGGGGACCTGTGGAGGTGGAGGTGCCAACTGAGCCTCTACTGTGATAGTGAGGGTAGACAACTTGGATGACGCAGTCTGCATCTAGTTGTTGATACTGAAAAGAGCCTAGCTTAGTCGGTGGGCAGTTACTGGATAGGCACGAGAAGAATGGATCTCCGGGTCTGCTGATGTGGATGGGCCAGGAGGGATAGCAGTGGAGGTGGAGGAAGGCTGAGCAGGAGCCACTACCACAACTAGCTCTTCAGACTAGCCAGTTGAAACAGTAGTTGTTCCCTTGAATTTCTTGCTCTTGGGGTTATCATCCCCTTGCATGTTGTACCAAGAAAATGGGGCCTTCGCTTTAACCTTAATATCGAATGGCCTCTTTTCAACTTTGAGGTCCCGGAAGTACATAGACAAAAAGCCGGGGAAAGGTAAGTTTCTGTCATTCTCAGCACCCACGATTGTAATTATCCTCGACATCACATTTTCCACATTGATTGGGTACCCCGCCATAATCGAAGCCACCAAAACTACCCGGTGAAGAGGGAGGGAGTTGTTATGAGTCATGAGGTCCAACCTGCTACATACAAATGTTTCCCACCCCCTTGCCTCGAAGTTCAAACTACGTCTTAGAATCTTGACGCCCGGATCAACCAGTCGGGGTGGTACCTGGGATTGCCAGATACTGTGCCAGCCAGGGACGGACTTCCTCGCCCAGTTCCATCTTTGCCATGTATAGGGTCTCATCCTCTTCATAAAATCCAAGGTAGTCATTTATTATTTTCCTATCAAGCAGCACCTTCTGATTTCGCACGTTGGTCACTTTTGTGCCCTTTTTGATGTGGGCAACATCGGTGTAGAATTCCTTGACCAAGTTCTCATTGGCATCTACATATTCACCCAAAAAGTACTCCCAGTTAATTCTTTCCCTAAACTGCCTCCTCACATTGGGGTTGTGAGGCATTAGATCTCTATCAACAAAACTCCGCTCTGAGATCAACTTCCTAACCGGTCACCATTCCCGGAATTTATAATACGCTACCTTGCTCACAAACCGGTCTTGCCACGCCTCCGGTTTCCTAGTTCTAGCAACACTCCCCACTTGAGGTTCACCCTCTTCTCCAACTACTTCTTCTTCTCCTACTTCCTCCTCATCACCTAATGCACCCTCTCCGGATAATGAAGCTGTGGGAGAGGTGGAGTATTCATCCCCACCGCCTTCAGCTGAGCCCTCAAATGACCTAGAAGACACATTTACTAACGCTTGGGCAGTTGGGGAAGTGGAAGGAGTGTCTCTTAGTCTGTGCCTCTCCGGCCAGTCAGGGATATATTCTGGGATTGAGTCTGAAGATATCTCCCGGAAGGGCTCGTACTCACTCCCAGACATGTCAATGGCCCTATCAGCCGCTTTAATCATCTTCCTCATGTTTTTGATGTTTTTCTTGGCTTGAACAGTCAATCTTACCGTTTTCTGTTTCCCTCCCCGGGAGGATTCTCTTATGCCTGGTTGTTTAGAACCTTTACCTCGTTGTTTCACTATTGTCTACAAATACAATCCAATAGGCTTGTTAGTATCAATAGAAGCAGTTAAGAAATAGAATTGCAGAACAGGAAGGAAAAGTTGCAGACAGTTTTCAGAAGTCACACAGTACGGATCATACAAAAATGGTGTGCAGCCGCACAGGGGTCAATGCGGACCGCACAAGAAGGCCATGTGGTCCGCACAGAGGTGGGGTTCAGACTACCCACTCTCTGTATCCAGGTAGTGCAGAACACAAAATGTAGTGCGGCCACACAGGGACCAATGCGGACCGCACAAAATGTAGTGCGGCTGCAGTCCCCAAGGTTCAGCTTTCAGGACTTTCATCAATGCGGTCCGCCCAAAATGTTACTGCGGACCGCACAAGGGCACCGCGGACTGCGGACCGCATAGAAATGGTCCACACTGAGTGCCCAACTATGCACTAAGTTAGGGTTCAAGGTATTTTTGATTTTAAGCACAAATTTGCACCTAAGTAATGTCCCTAAGTGATTGCCCATTGATTTTAACTACCTATGTCTATTTTAATCAAAATATTAACTACCCTAACTTAATCTATGAAAGAAAATAAAGGAAGAAAAGAATAATAGCCAAGTAAAACAAAAAGAAAAAGAAAATAACAAAATTTAAAGCAATTAAATTGACATTAAGTTACCAGATGTGAGATGAGATGAAGATTAACAAGTCCAAGCTATGAATTACGAGTAACAGGAAAGATGAACAGTGCTTTTAATATTTCTGAGAGTAAAGGATCGAAAAATGTAACTATTGGGCCTCAGGGTACAATTTATAGAAAAAGTCCTGGGACCCAGCTTACCTACCCCTGTGCGGACCGCGATTCCCACTACATAGCCTTTTTCAAGTTTACACAGGCAACCCACTACGATCTGCACAAAATACCATGCGCCCGCAGTGGTCCACCGTGGACCGCACAAAATGTATTGCGGCTGTGGTGGCAAACTTCAGAGAGTTTGACATTTCCTCCTTCACCAGTGCGGTCCGCACTAAATGTAGTACGGCCGCATTGCAAAGTTTAGAGGCTTGAACATTTTTTCTACTATGTCCTGCACTGCACCAACACAATCCTGTAACATCTCACAACCAGTTAGCCCAAAAATCAATCCTACACTACAATGAGAATCAAATAAAATAAGAAGAAAAACACATGGGTTGCCTCCCAAAAAGCACCTAATTTAATGTCGCGGCACGACGCAGGTTACCATCACATTATTTGAAATGAAGAAGGGCCATCACGTGGCTGTTATCAATTTTTCCCAAGTAGTGCTTGACCCTATGCCCATTCACTCTAAAAACTTCATCATTTTTGTTCTTTAAATCAAGAGCACCAAACGGGGTCACACACACCACTTCAAAAGGTCCACTCCATTTTGATTTGAGCTTTCCCGGAAACAGACGTAACCGAGAGTTGAACAAGAGAACCAAATTGCCTACTTTGAATTCCTTTCCACGAGCATATTTATCACGAAAGTACTTCATCTTGTCCTTGTATAAGGACGAACTGGAGTAGGCATGGAATCGGAATTCATCAAGTTTATTAAGCTGCTCCACACGAAGATTGGCTGCAACATCCCACTCAAAATTTAGCTTCCTCAAAGCCCACATGGCCTTGTGCTCTAACTCGACCAGTAGATGGCAACCTTTCCCAAACACCAACTGATATGGAGACATACCAATCGGAGTCTTGTAAGCAGTCCTATAAGCCCATATAGCGTCATCCAACTTCTTTGACCAATCGATCCTATTTGCATTGACCGTTTTTGACAATATGCTTTTGATTTCCCTGTTGGAGACTTCAACTTGACCACTTGCTTGAGGATGATAGGGAGTAGAAACTTTGTGATTGACACCATACTTTGAAAGCAAAGTATCGAAAGCTCTATTGCAAAAATGAGACCCCCATCACTTATGATTGCACGTGGAGTACCAAACCTTGAAAAAATGCTTTTCTTGAGAAATGCAACAACACTCCAGGCCTTATTATTGGGCAAAGCCACGACTTCAACCCACTTCGAAACATAGTCCACCGCTACAAGAATGTAAGTGTTCCCACAAGAGCTAACAAATGAGCCCATAAAATCAATGCCTCACACATCAAAATATCAACCTCAAGGATGGTATTGAGAGGCATCTCATCTTTCTTTGAAATTCCACCCGCTCTTTGGCATTCATCGCATCTCTTCACAAAATCACCCGCATCTTTGAACAAAGTTGGCCAATAAAACCCACAACTAAGAACTTTAGAAGCCGTCCTCGCCCCGCCATGATGGCCAGCATAGGGAGAGGAATGACAAGCCTCCAAGATACTCAATTGCTCTTCCTCCGAGACACACCTTCGGATCATCCCATCCGTGCAAATCTTGCACAAGTATGACTCATCCTAATAAAAATCCAAACTATCCCGCTTGAGCTTCTTCCTTTGGTTAGAAGAGAGCTCACATGTGATTATACCAGTCACAAGGAAATTAGCAACATCGGCAAACCATGGCATATCATTCATCGACACCGAAAGGAGTTGTTCGTCGAGAAATGAATCATTGATCTCTAGGCCGTCACGAGGCCTCCCCTCCTCCTCCAAGCGGGACAAGTGGTCCGCTACTTAGTTCTCACTACCCTTCTAGTCCACAATCTCCAAATCAAACTCCTGAAGTAACAAGACCCATCATATCAGTCTAGCTTTGGAATCCTTCTTTGTCATCAAGTACCGGAGTGTGGCATGGTCGGTATGAATAATAACCTTAGCACCCATAAGATACGGCCGAAATTATTTCATTGCGAACACAATAGCCAAAAGTTCTTTCTCGATCACCGTATAGTTCATTTGAGCATCATTCATTGTCTTGCTCGCATATTGCATCGGATGAAATATTTTGTTCACTCTTTGATCCAAAACCGCCCCAATCGCAACATCGCTCGCATCACACATGAGCTCAAAGGGTAAGCTCCAATTAGGCGCAGTAATGATAAGAGTGGTGGTCAACTTATGCTTGAGAGTTCAAAGGCTTGCATACATTTTTCATCAAACACGAACTTAGCATCTTTTTCCAACAACTTGCACAAGGGATTCACTACATTCGAAAAGTCTTTGATAAATCTCCGGTAGAACCCCGCATGCCCAAGAAAACTTCGAATTCCCTTGACAGATGTAGAGGAGGGAGCCTTGAAATCACTTCGATATTTTCTTTATCCACCTCAATGCCATGCTTCGAAATTTTATGCCCAAGAACAATTCCTTCTTCCACCATAAAGTGGCATTTCTCCCAATTTAGGACAAGATTGGTTTCTTCACAACGGGCCAGAACTCTATCAAGATTCTTCAAGCATTCATCAAATGAATCCCCCACAACACTAAAGTCATCCATGAACACCTCCAAAATGTCTTCCACCATATCGGTGAAAATGGCCATCATACACCGCTGGAATATAGTCGGTGCATTACACAACCCAAAAGGCATCCTAGAGAAGTCAAAAGTGCCATATGGACAAGTGAATGTGGTCTTCTCCTGATCTTCCGGAGCAATCAAGATTTGGTTGTACCCAGAATGCCCATCCAAGAAACAGTAGAAGGCACGCCCAGCAAGTCGATGTAACATCTGATCAAGAAAAGGCAAAGTAAAGTGATCCTTGCGGGTCACTTTGTTCAACTTGCGATAATCCATGAATACCCTCCAATCGGTGACGGTTCTGGTAGGAATCAACTCATTTTGTGAATTTGCAACCACGGTCATGCCACCCTTCTTCGGTACACACTGCACCGGTGAAGTCCAAGAGCTATCAGAGATGGGGTACACAACCCCGACATCCAACCACTTGATCACCTCCTTTTTCACAACTTCTTGCATTGCCTCGTTCAACTTCCTTTGATGCTCCAAGGAAGGCTTTGCATCATCTTTCAGAATAATCTTGTGCATACAGAATGCGGGGCTTATCCCCCGAATATCAGCTAAAATCCATCTAATTTCCTTTTTCCGCTTTTGAAGCACCACCAATGTAGCATCAACCTGCAGGTTAGTAAGACAAGAAGAAAGAATAACTGGCAAAGTAGAATTTGAGCCTAAGAACTCATACCTGAGGTGTGAAGGCAGCGGTTTCAACTCCAACATCGGAGGCTCCTCAATTGAAGGTTTTGTTGGTGGAGTCTTTCTATTCTCTAGGTCCAAAGATAATTTCCTAGGCTCACAAGAATAAGAGCCCATTCCATGTAAAACATTCATGCACTCCACCCGGCTTTCATCCTCATTGACATCAAGATTCAATAATATGGCCTCCAATGGGTCCTCCACATTAATCATTGCACTGGTGTCATCAATTATCACTGTTGTGACAAGGTCAACAAAAGAGCACACCTCGGTACTGTTGGGCTGCTTCATTGATTTGCACAAATGAAAGATCTAATTTTCATCACCCACCCGGAAGGTGAGTTCCCCTGCTTCCACATCAATCAATGCCTTCCTCGTATCTACGAAAGGTCTTCCCAATATGATAGGAACTTCATAGTCCACCTCGCAGTCCAAGATCACAAAGTCAGCTGGCAAGATAAATTTGTCCACCCAGACAAGCACATCATCAATAATACCCAATGGTCTCTTCATTGTTCTATGTGCTATTTGTAATCTCATAGAAGTCGGCCTCAGCTGCTCGATACCCAAAGTCTTGAAAACGGAATAGGGCATCAAATTGATACTAGCCCCCAAATCACATAGAGTTATAGAAAAATCCGCACTCCCAATGGTGCAAGGAATGGTGAAAGCACCGGGATATTCAAGCTTCGGGGCCATTGAATACACTATAGCACTAACTTGGTGAGTCATCTTTATAGTTTCACAATTTATAGAACGCTTCTTTGTGACAAAGTCTTTCATGAATTTTGCATAGCCCGACATTTGTTCAAGAGCCTCCATTAAAGGCACATTAATGGACAAGATCTTCATCATGTCAATGAACTTTTTATACTGATTCTCACTTTTTTGCTTTGCGAGCCTTTGAGGATAAAGTGGAGGTGGCCTTGGCAAAGGAGCCTTGGCTTTTAGCACAACCGGCTCCGGCATGTCTATTATGTGTTCCCTAGACGGGTTCACATCATTTTGAGTTTCCACCTCGATATCTTGAATATCAATTCTCACTTTTTTGTTCACATTTTCATCAACCACATCTTCAACTACCAAAGGGACTTCATCCACTTGCAACTCAACATCCTCACCCACGATTTGCTTTTGTTTGGAGACATTCACATCACCGCCTTGTCTACTCCTTGTAGTTAACTCCATCACATAATTGTTCCCACCCTTCGGGTTCACTATTGTATTACTTGGTAGAGCACCCTTAGGGCGTGTATTCAAGGACTGGGAGATTTGGCCTAATTGCACCTCCAAATTTCTGATAGAGGTATTGTGGGAAGCCAACTGTGAATCAGAATCCGCATTCTTCTTCATCATCTATTCGAATATCATTTCAATTCTACCCATATCATTGCCAGAAGAACTAGGTCATTGAGATGGAAATGGGGGCGTATTGTTCAGTTGTTGGTACATTGGGGGCCTTTGAAAGCCTTGCCCCCGGTTTTCTTGGTTTCCATTGTTCCATCCACCTTGATTGTTATTGCCACCCCAATTGTTGTTATTACCATTCCAATTCCCTTGGTTGTTCTGATTGTTGTTCTAATTGCCCCAGTTGCTGTTTTGGTTGTTGTTCCCCCAATTACTATTGTTTTGTTGTTGATTGACCCAATTGCCTTGAGGTCTCCATTGTTGTTGGTTGGAAGATTTGCCCCGTTGGCCTTGATAATTATTCACGTATTGAACCTCTTCACTTTGTTCATTATAACCATCATTTTGAAATCCATCACAGCTATCATCAAATTGCTTAGAATTCCCTTGGTTTTGTTGACGTCTTTGACTTATTTTGTTGACAAGCATATTGACACCCTCCATGGCATTCACTTGGTGAGGATTTTGGACTTGTTGCAACTGTGCCTTTGCCAATTGGTTCATAGTAGTTGTCAGCTCAGCTATAGCTTGCCCGTGATCATGTAATTCCTTGTGCAAATTAGTGACTGTGGGGTCACCTTGAGGCACATTGGCTGTACTTTGCCACGCAGAAGAAGTGTCAGCCATCTCGTCAAGTATATCACATGCCTCATCATATGACAACTTCATAAAGTTGCCTCCGTCAAGTTGGTTCACTATGCATTAGTTTGTGGTGTTAATGCCCCGGTAGAAAGTTTGTTGGATCATAGCCTCGGTCATATCATTGTTGGGGCATTCTTTCACCATTGTTCTATAAGGCTACCAAATCTCATGCAAAGGTTCCATAGGCTCTTGCTTGAAGGCCAATATCTCATCTCGCAATGCCTCCATACGCCACGGTGAGAAAAATTTAGCAATGAACTTATCCGCCAACTCATCCCAAGTAGTGATGGAATGGTTGGGAAGTCGCTCGAGCCAATCCAATGCCTTCCCCCTTGTGAGCACGTGATTTTTTCCCTAAATATGATTATTCCTAAAATCCCAAACAAAATAATTTTTCTTTATTTTTACAATTTTTGTGCATTTTGGGGTCATTTTCTGATAATTGTTGCATTCTATTTGCGTATGTTAATTTTTATAAAATACAAAAATATGCATTTTTGCATTTAGGTTTTAGTTTTATATTTTTAAAATCAATTAAGGTCTAATTTGTTTAGAACAAAACATGAAAATCACAAAATTAGTTCACTTTTGCATTTTAATGATTTTTATTGGGAATTCGTCATGAAATAGTTTTTAAACAATTTTAGGAATTAATTAGTCTTGGTTTTGAAACAATCAGGATTTCATGTTAGTTTTAAATCTTTATAAAAATTAGAAAAATTATAAAAAAATTTAAAAATGAGAAAAAGGAAATAAAAGAGAAAAGAAAATAAGAGTGGAATAGGTAGTCTTAAAAAGACCCAAAATTTGGGCCACTTCTTTGCTAAATTCGCCTGGCCCAATGCCCCTTTTTCACTCATCCAAACCAGCCCAAGTACCAGCAACCCGGTCCGTTTCCCTTTCTAATCGAAACGATGTCATTTCGTGGTCTCTGAATCAGGACCGCTGGATCTCATCAATCCAACAGTCCGGAACTAACGAGGTTTCTAATTTAAAATGGTCGGAGAGCCCACTTCAGTCCCTCATCTTCTTCACCCCATCTCTCCTCTCAAACCCTAATCCGCGCCGCCTCTAAAACCCTCGCCGGCGGTGAACGCCACTTACACCGTTCAAACCCCGATTAACACCATAGATCCCCCATGAATCCCTCTTTCCACTCCCGTTATTAGTTTTCCTCGAATGTTGCCGGAGCTCGTCGAATCTTCGATTGAAGTTTCTGGTCAGATCGCAGGTTTATCCAAACACGCCCAAAATCACACCACACAATCCCCTGTCTTCCCTCAACCTAAATCCATGATTGTTTTCCTTCAAATCTCGGTGAGGCGGCTCGAATTTCAGATCTAAGAATTTCTGGCCAAAACCCTAAACCAAAATCTTTATGATTTCGAACCGTAATATCCTTAACCATGTGTTCTCTTGTAAGAACACATGGTTAGGGATGTTGCGTGTCAAAAATCTGAAAGGATTCGGACGTCAGTGACTGGCCGGAGTTTCTCGTGCTTCCGTGAGTTTTTCCTGTTTCTTTTTACTTGCATGGTTGAAGTTTAATTACAGTCTTGATTTCATTAAGTGTTCTGTTAATTTTACGATTTATTTTTGTGTATTAGTATAGTTCTGTCAATTTCTGTTAGTTCTGAGTTTGATGTTTGAATGGTCGATTGTGAGCTTATTGGTTAAGAATTAGTTTAATTTCATTTAATGTTGATCAGTAGCTTAAGCTTTGCTTTGATTGATCCTGGTCTCCGGTTTTTCCTAGTTTGATTGAGTTGGTATGATTGAACAATTGGGATTGGTTAGTTTGATTAGTTAATTTCTGAGTTCTAATTAATCAGTTTTAGTTAGTTTTGGATTAATTTAGGGGATTGGTTATAGCTGTTGAGAATGTGGGTAGAATCAGTAACTTTGAGAAGCTTTCAGGGGTAGTTTGGGCATGGAAAAGGGTAATTCTGATAGGAATAATAATTTCAAAGTAATGAAAGGGCAATATAGGTATTGCATGGGTAGAAGAATACCCTAGGGCCTTCTAGAATAGGATTTTAGTGCACATTTCAGCACAATAGAGGTGCTTACTTGAGTAACAAGTTAGAAATAAGAGGACTAAACTGAAAATAAGGGAGGGACTAAAAAGAAAACCCAAAATTTGATTTACCCTCTTGTATCACCTATAAAAGGGCATCAAGTGCCTTGAGAAGGGGACTTGAACTTTCAACCCAAAAAACAAATCCCCACCAAAAGCTCTCCTCCTTGCTTTCAATTTCAGCTAGCATTTCAATTCCAGTACTCAAAAAAATAAAACACCAAAAAATGAAGAAATCAAAAACAGTTTTACTGTTTCATTACTAGTGTTAGTGATTCTCAATCCTTCCTTGGGCATTCTTCATTCCAGCTCAAGGTTTTATTTTTAAAAAGTGTTCAAAAGTGATTAACAACTGATTTAGGTGAATTTGGGGCCTACTAGTTTGGACTTCAGTGGAGATTTGGGTCCAGCAGGATTTGAGAGCATCTAGGCTCAGCTGTGAAGGCTAAGAGTGTATTCCGAGTGTGTGTTGGACTGATCTGTTGAGTTTGCTTATATTTCTGATTTTTCAAAAGCAGTTCCTGGCCTGTTCTGTGATGCTATATTGTTGAATTTGTTGTTGTTGCTGTTCAAAGTAGCTGACTTCTCTCCTTCTCATATTTCCCCCTATCCAGGTACACAATTGTACCCCTGATGACTGTGAGCTCAAGTGGGCAGAAATGAATTATGAGAAGAATGAATTTACTTGCAGAATTCAGTTCTGATTTAGCTAATTCCCAGATCTACATATTCAATGTTTAATTCATGGATATTGTTTATGTTTTGCTTGCTTTTGTGCTAAATGGACTATATAAACTGTTATATTTCGGAGTCATGTGATTACTATGAAGTGAACACTAGTATTAGTTGATTACATGATAGGCTGATAGTAATGTTAGCATGAATTAATTCAGAAATAGTTAGTCTGCTTTATGTTATTGAGATCATGTTTACATCTTGGTTTTCACCTTGATGATGTCTAAGAACTCACCGGAATATCAGTGGATAAATTAGCCTGTGTATAAAACTGGAATTCAATTGACTCGTATCCTTCTAATTCGAGTAGATGTGTATTGTTTCCCCTTTGTTAATTATTGAACACTTAAACTAATTTAGAGGTAATTTCAGGGGGCGTTTGGTTAAGCTGAAATCAATGCCTCGCTGGGTTCAGCGATAAGTCACTTCAGGCTGTCACACGGACGGCCTTCATGAGTTTGGGCTTCTTAAGGGATTCGATCCCAGGTGCTGTTATCTGTCACCTGGGCTTCCCTTTCTCCTGCCTGACCAAATATTTGGCCGTTTCTGAAGCCCATCAGTGGTCCAGCTCATTGTTGAGGTTGGACTACTGAATTTTATTCAGCTTACACGTAATTAAGTTTTTTTTTCTTTTTAGGGATATTTGATCACTAGAAAATTGTAGTCACTCTCAAATGGGCCTTTTAATAAGTGTTAAGACGAATCTCGCCAAACAAAATCTCAATTGCATGGCTCTCACTTAATTAATTTTATTCCTTTAGAAATCGAGGCGTGCCATTTAGTTGAAATTTCATGGCCCTCGCAAAGTGCAAACTCGTAGTTGCTTTAGACGCGCTCTTAATAAAATTACTTTCCTAAACTCGGGTGCGCATTGATGTGACCCAAATCCAAATCTCAATGAAGTTGAAATGTGTTGACAATCACGGGCGTATTGATTGCGACGGGGTTCGAAACGCGCTTTCACGACATCGTAATTCTTTAAAATAAATAATAATAAAAGCGGTTTACGAATAAAAGGCACATAAGCTAGCCGGAATTAAAAACAGATAAAATCAAATACAACAGTTAAGTGACCGTGCTAGAACCACGGAACCTGGGAATGCCTAACACCTTCTCCCGGGTTAACAGAATTCCTTACTCGGATTTCTGGTTCGCGGACTGTTAACAGAGTCATAAATTTCCTCGGTTCGGGATTCAACCGGTGACTTGGGACACCATTAATCTCCCAAGTGGCAACTCTGAATAATTAATAATTAAACCCCGTTCCGATTGTCCTTTAAATGGAAAAACTCGTTTACGCCCTTGCGGGTGTAGGTAAAAAGGGGGTGTGACAGCTCTGGCGACTCTGTTGGGGACCGAACCCATAATCTCTGGTTCAGGGTTCAGAATTTGAGCTTAGATAAATTGTTGTATTTCATTTCATTTGATTTTCCTACATATTTCATGCTGAATGTGCTAAATGTTACCGCTTTGATATTATTTGAACTGTATATAAACTGCGCCGACACCCTTCTCTCTTCACCTCCGGGGATGTGCTTCCTGGTTGAGACTCCCTATTCTGTTAGTGTCATACCTTGAAATAAGAAAGAGGCCGGACAAGTTACGAAGCCGGATGGCCTTTTGGTTCCCGGTAAGTTGCCCCCTCCTCGACTCGAGTTGTCCGCTCGGGTACACAGTCTAGAACACTGACTCAGGTTTTGAACATAGAATAACGTGACTTCATGCCAGATCCCTAGTAGGAACGCTTATTTGCATCACATTGCATTTGACTTAGGGGACTCAACACAGGGGTTGGGTCCGTCTAGGACTAGCAACCTGAAATGAAAAGACCATCCTGATGCATTCTCTTGTGCTGTGCATTTATTTGTTCCAAACTTGCATGTTGACCGGTTTCTAGATCCCGAAAATGTTGGAAAATTGAAAAAAAAGAAAGAAAAAAAAAGAAAAAGGAAGAGAGAGATAACAGTTAGGGAGCTAAAAACCCAATGCCCAAACACTGTCGAAACTCTGCCGAAATTTTGAGAAAAAGGGAAATGCTTTATTTCTAATAATCTGTTTTACTAAAAGCAAAAAAAAGGGACGAGTCTTTTATTTTTGGAAAGTGGTTGTTGAAAAGAGAGTCTTTTATTCTTAGTTTGGAAAATAGGTTGTTTATTGTTCGTTGAAAAATTGAAAATTGTTTTAAAACAGCTCGGTTAATTTGCCCGAACTACGCATGGTTTGATTCTCACAGGGCGTGAGATACGTAGGCAACCCTCATCGGGTCCAACCTCCCCTTTGCAAAAATAGTCAAAAAAAATGTGTCAAAAATTTTATTTTTGGGTCATAAATAAATTGGGTGATGCTGTTTTGTCAAAAATAGCCAAATGTTCCCAAACGGAACACCGGAAGGCTGACTTTGCATACATGGCCACCTTTGGTCATGTTTTCATTTTTTTTTGTTTTTCGACCCTCACAGCCTTAAGTTTTTGTCCGCAAGGCGTTGAAAGGCCGTGTTGCAATACTGGGTATTTTTATCTTGAATAAAAAAAGAAGAAGTAAGAATCGTGAATAAGCTGGGTATTAGATAGTTTTTTTTGAGTCAAATAAAAGTTTTCTTTTTGCTTAAACTCTTTAATAAATATGCAGGATGAGCACGATGATAAATGAGCCCTTTTCAATAATGACCAAAATCCCTTTTGAGCTGCAATTATGGTGGAATGATTTAGGCAAAGAGGGGCAAGACGAAGTAAAAAAATATTTGAAAGACCTTCCGGATTTATTAAACATTCAGCCTCGGGGGGATATCATCAAGGCATTGGTCGCCTATTGGGATTCGGCACATAATGTATTTCATTTCTCAGACTTTGAGCTCACCCCAACATTGGAAGAAATAGCGGGGTATATTGGAAGTGATCAAGCTCCATTGAGATTCAAATACTTGATTGCTCCTAGGGCCATTACCATATACCGGTTCTTGGATTCCTTGAAAATACCCCGAACAGTTTATCATCCAGATTTTACAAAGGGTTTCTGCAGTTTCCGCTTCATATATGATAGGTATGGCCACGTGTGCGGGTTCAATAATCCAGACTTTAAGTTATGTAGTAGAAGTAACCGACAAAAATGGGAGGAACACAGACATGTGGCATTTTTGATAGCCTTTTTGGGCCTCATAATATTCCCAAGGAAAGATGGTAATATTGATTTGAAAGTAGTGGGGGTCGTCAGTACCTTGCAAACCATGGGGAAAAGCACGTTAGCACCTATGATCGTGGCTGACATCTTCCGGGCTCTCACTGCGTGCAAAGCTGGGGGCAAATTTTTTGAGGGATGTAACTTGTTGTTACAAATGTGGATGACTGAGCATTTGTGCCCTCGCTCTCAACTATTGAGTTATGGTTCGGTTGAGAAAACTTGTATAGGAGAATTTTATACAAGAATCAAAGGGGCTAGTCTACCTGAAGGAGTCACGGCTTGGACATCATTATTTCGGAACCTCAATGCCCACCAGATACAGTGAGTGCTTGGATAGTTGCCTGTCGAAGAAGTCATATATATGCCAGCAGCCCGCCCGCATTATTTGTTGATGGGACTCAAAAGCATCCAGCCCTATGCACCATATCGGGTTCTGAGGCAACTCGGGAGATATCAAGTAGTACCGAGAGATGAAGATCTGAGTACCCAAGTGGTCGAAATTAGTCCTGACGGTCGGTTCCCCGAGGAAGAGGTTCGCCAAATTTGGAGTGAGTGTCAACATTTGATGGCGAACACTTGTGTGTCAGATAGGGTCAAAAGGGAAGTTGCCCTAGGGTATCATGATTGGTTTAGAGGTGACATGGCATGTGGGAGACCGGCTAAAAGACCTCATCTCGAAGATTTCACCAAGTCGTCCCAAGAGCAGTGGGATTGGTTAGCAAAGGAAGAAGGCTATCGAGTTGAGATTGGTAAACTGAAGCAACAAGTTGAAAGTCTGAAATTCGAGAACAGTGTACAGGTTGCCGCGTATCAAGGTGAAAAAAACAGGCTGGCTCGAGAAAATGAAGCGCTCAGGGCCCAAATCAGGCAATTGAGGATAACCGTCGACAAGCAACCAAGGAGCCGATCAGATGAGCAATTGATAAAAAAGCTGGAAAACGAAGTCAGGGAATGGCGGGATGGAGTAGAAAAATCTGAGAATATTATGGCAGAGCTTAAAGCACAGTGGGCTACAAGAACAGAGGAGCGTCGTCGATACTTGAATCAGTTAAAAAGGGACCATGAGAAAATTGTTGCCAATTTAAATAGTAAGTGGTTGCCCTCGAGGGTAAAGCAGTTAGGCAGGCTAGAGATTTTGGAATTGAAAGTGGACACTGTTATGACTTATTGGCCCAAATGGAGGTAGAAGTGCAGCAGTTGCAAGATCAACACCTGCAGGACTCTCGAGCTTTAAAGACGTGCAACGATCAGATAAGACACTTGCTCATAGAAAAGAAGCAAACAAAAGACAGGATTAGAGCCATTGCTCATGCCATTTTCAGGAGATGCCGGGTTTGTGAAGACATGACCTATACTACTTTTGTCTCAGCAGTAATGATCTATGTGAAGCGAACCATGAATGAATTAGAGCAGCTTGAAAGGGATTTGGATCCTAGGCCTGCGGCGAGGCCGAACGACGCCCCGCGGACACCTAAGTTTGAAGCACTAGAGTATGCATAGTCCGTGTCTGTAATTTTCTACCATTTTGAGCCAGTCTTTCGTATGTCTGCTATCTTTCCAGGTCAAGTACGTCTACAGTCTTAGAGTCTGTATTTGCTTTTGATTTGCGTCTGTTAGTTTCATTCCGAAAAGTGTTGAGTTTGTAATAGTTTGTTTTAGTAATGAAAAATTGAAAATTTCAAAAAAAATAAAAATAAAAAAAATAAAAAAATTTTCCACCCTTTATTGCTGCATTTATTTTCACGAACTACGCTTGGTCTGATTCATGCGGGGTCACGATACGTAGGCAATCTCCATAGGATTCAACCGTAATCGTAAGTAAAAATAGAAAGAAGGAAAAAGAAGAAAAAAGAAGAAAACCAAAGAAAGAGAGAAAGAAAGAAAAGAGCGGAAAAACAAAAAGAGAAAGGGAAAGCAAGAAATGAGCGAGAACACAGAAGAGAAAGAAATAAAAGAAAGAGAAGAGCACAAGAGAGGGATGAGGTGATGAAATTTGAAAGAAAGGTAAAAAGAAACAAGGAACGAAGTGCCGGGATGACGCATGCAATCGAGCAAACGCATAATAGAAATGATTAACTGTATAAGTGCATTCATGCCAACGTGCGGTTGTTAAATCTGTTAAAACTTAATTGCTAACAAAGTGGTTGTCTAAATGTGTGAGTACAGGCAGGTGGTTAGTTGATTGGCAATTCTGGCAACTCACCCGTACAACACCCGGTCGAAAGATCAAGTAAAAATGACTGGGCAGGATTCGGAAATCAGCATCGTAGACCCTTCAAATGAAGTTGAGGTAACAGATGTGGGTGCTATGAAAGAAGAGATGAGGAAATTAAAAGCACAAATGGCTGAAATGCATCAGGCATGGTCTCAGGGACATCCGACACCACTATATCCCGCTAATCCATCTTACATCCCACCCCTGGCTCAAGCTCAGGAGCCTACCACTCCCCACGCATCTTCAGCCTTCCCCTATCACGCCCAGGGTTATGGTACCACTTCATACGCTCCCCCAGCTCCACCCCCAAACAGAACCCTCCACCACCCATGGTTCCAGTCTTTGTGGCACCTCCCCCAGCCCCATTACATAGATCGTCCAGTGAGCCGCTATTCCAAGCTCACGAAACCCAATATTACCCTCCCGAACCCACTTTCATAGCGCCTGAGCCATATACCTATTCTCCCTATTTTGAAATCCCGGGAGAGGTTGAGAAACCGGTTAAGAATACAGAACAAGAGGAAGTGATTCGTAAAGTCAAAAGCCTGGAGCGATCCTTCAGGAACATGCATGGTTTAGGTAACCAAGTCAGCGTCGCATACAAAGATTTGTGCCCTTTCCCTGATGTTCAGTTTCCTGCGGGGTTTAAAATGCCAAAGTTTGACTTGTATGAGGGGCACGGTGACCCAGTAGCCCATCTGCGTGGCTTTTGTAGCAAAATGAGAGGTGCTGGGGGAAAGGATGAATTGTTGATAGCATATTTCGGTCAAAGCCTGAGCGGGTCCGCGCTGGAATGGTACACGATACAGGACCCCGGCCGATGGTATACATGGGATGATTTGGCACAGGCATTCATTGGCCATTTTCAATATAACCTTGAGATAGTCCCCGACCGTTTGTCATTGTTGAAACTGGAAAAGAAGCCTGGGGAAAGTTTTAGAGAGTTTGGTTTCCGCTGGAGGGAACAAGCTGCAAGGGTTGATCCTCCAATGAAGGAGAGTGAGATGGTAGATTACTTCTTGCAAACATTGGAACCTACCTATTTTGGTCATCTAGTGACATCTGTCGGAAAGTCGTTTAATGAAGTGGTAAATATGGGAGCCATGATTGAAGAAGGATTGAAATCTAACAAGATCTTGAGCTACTCGGCATTGAAAGCAACCACCCAGGCCATCCAAAGCGGTACTGGTGGTGTGCTTGGAAAGAAGAAGAAGGAAGAAGTTGCGACGATTGAGGCTAGTGCTTGGTCCAGGCCCAATAACCCTCCACTCTACTACAACCAACCTAGACCCCACCACCCAAACTACCAATATACCCCATATGGCCCACCACAACACTACTATCCACCACCAGAACCACACTTTTCTATCCACCACGCCCAGACCTACACTCAGCCTCCGGTGCACTCGCAATGGCGTGCACCGAATCCCCAAAACACACATCCACCCCCACAAAACACCTATCCACCTCCCAGGGCAAACAAACCAGGAACCAGCTTCCGCCCAAACCAAGCTTTTAGAAGTAAGAAGGCCCCAAACAGAAAAACATTTACTCCGCTGGGAGAATCTTACACTGCTCTCTTCCATAGATTGAAACAATTGGGAATGTTGACCCCAATTGAATCCAAAGCACCAAACCCCCTTCCCAGAAACCTGGACCATTCTGTTAGCTACGAGTATTGCTCAGGGATGCCGGGGCATGATACTGAAAAATGTTGGAAGTTGAAAAACGCGATACAAGAGCTCATTGATAATCGCCGTATTGAAGTACAGGCTCCAGAGGCCCCAAACATCAATCAAAATCTGTTACCAGCGCATTATGAGGCCAATATGATCGAACTGATACATAAGGGGACAGAGCCTAAAAAACCTTTGCAGGTGATTATGGTGATTCGCTCTACGGAATCCAAAGAAAAGATAGTGAGTGCAAGGCCAGTGGTTCAGTTAAAAGCAATAAAAGACAAGCCAGTGTTGGTAATGGGAAAGGGACCATTTGTGGCTGCAAAAAAGCCAGAGCCAGTCAAGTTAGTGGTACCAGGGTCATCATCTGCACCCGTGGTGGTTGTGAAAGGGGCCTACGTAGAACCAGTTGTCATAAAACCAGTAGTCCAGTTACCCATGGTTGATAGCAAAGCCGTACCGTGGAAATATGACAAGGTAGTGGTGACATACAAAGGAAAGGAAATTGAGGAAGAGAGTTGTGAAGCACAAGGACTAACTCGGTCGGGACGTTGTTTTGCTCCCGAAGAGTTGAGAAAGGCTAAGGGCGCTAAAGACAATCCAGTGCCAGTCAAAAAGGCTGTGACGGAAGAAGAGGCTGAAGAGTTTCTGAAAAAGATGAAAGTGCAAGATTATTCCATTGTTGAACAACTGAGAAAAACACCGGCCCAAATCTCGTTGTTGTCGTTGTTGATTCATTCTAACGAGCATTGCCGAGCTTTGATGAAGATATTGAATGAGGCTCACGTGCCCGACAAAATTTCAGTGAACCATCTGGAGACAATTGCCAACAAGATCTTTGAAGTGAACAGGGTAGCATTTTCTGATGATGAATTGCCTGTGGAAGGCACAGAACACAATAAAGCTCTCTATTTGACGGTCAAGTGTGAATGTTCAATGGTTACTCGGGCACTGATCGATAACGGGTCGAGTGCTAATATTTGCAAGTTGTCCACATTGAACAAGTTGAAGATCGATGATGATAGAATCCGCAAAAATAACATCTGTGTTCGAGGGTTCGACGGAGGGGGAACAAACACAGTAGGGGACATTGTACTTGAATTGACTATTGGTCCAGTCGAGTTCACTATGTAATTTCAGGTGTTGGATGCTGCAGTATCCTACAATCTTTTGTTGGGTCGACCATGGATCCACGCGGCCAAAGCCATGCCTTCCACGCTGCACCAAATGGTCAAGTTCGAGTGGGACAGACAAGAAATTGTGTTATATGGGGAAGATCCCACATGCGCCATGAATAATGCCATTGTGCCCTTTATAGAAACTGAAGATGGTAAGGGACCATGGGTTTATCAGGTCTTCGACACGGTCCTGCTGAGCAGAGTGCCCGAGGGTAAAAGCATTCCATGTCCTAGGGTGGCAGCTGCGACCGTCATGGTAGTATCAGAAATGCTAAGTAACGGGTTCATGCCAGGGAAAGGTCTGGGGGCTGAACTTCAGGGCACTATTCAACCTGTTTCCCTGCCCAAAAATCTGTACACCTTCGGGTTGGGGTTCAAACCAACAACGACAGATGTTAGAAGGGCCCGTAAATTGAAAATGAAAGCTTGGGTTCTTCCCAAACCAATTTCACGCTTGTCCAGGTCCTTCGTCAGGCCGGGTAGCAAGAAACAGTCATTGGCAAAGGTGTTAGGTTCACTGATTTGGTCAGAGGGGAATTTGGATAAGGTGTTCGCGAGAGTATTTGCTGAAGTGAACATGGTTGAGGCCGGGGAAGGGTCAAGCGGAGCAGATATACAGTACATCGGACCACATGCTAACATCAACAATTGGGAAGCTACTCCTCTTCCAATTCGGAGGGAGTCGTGGTAGTGGGTTTTGTTTTCCTTTTGACACCTGGATTATTCCAGGGTTTGTAATCCAATTGCTATGTTCCGTCCGTTTGGATGAGTTAAAACCTTGTTATCTTTACATTCAATGAAATGCAATTTTCTTCGTTCCTAATTTTGTTTCCATTTTTCTTTTCTTTTGTACAGTTCTTTTTATGCTGATATCAATGATATGACATGCATGAGGAATCTTCGGCCCAGTTTTAAAAGCCAATCTAGCTCGGAAGTAATAATACAAGAAATCGAGTGTGATGATGGGGTGGATTGTAACAACGATGAAGCTTATGAGGAAATTAGTAAAGAATTAAGTCATTTTGAAGAAAAACCCAAACCTAACCTAAATGACACAGAAGCAGTTAGTCTAGGGGACCAAGACAATGTGCGAGAAACTAAAGTAAGTGTTCATCTGGAGCCACAACTCAAGGAAGAGATAATTAAAGTATTGCATGAGTACAAAGATGTTTTTGCATGGTCATATGATGATATGCTAGGTCTAAGCACCGATTTGGTGGTTCATAAATTACCCACTGATCCGGCACTGCTCCCTGTCAAGCAGAAGCTGAGAAAGTTCAAAACGGACATAAGTGTGAAGATCAAAGAAGAGATTACCAAGCAGTTTGAGGCAAAGGTCATTCAGGTTACACGGTACCCCACTTGGTTAGCTAATGTCGTGCCTGTGCCGAAGAAGGATGGCAAGACCAGGGTATGTGTCGATTATCATGATCTTAACAAGGCAAGTCCAAAAGATAATTTCCCACTGCCCAACATCCATATACTGATTGACAATTGTGCCAAACATGATATTGGCTCTTTTATGGATTGTTACGCGGGTTATCATCAGATTCTAATGGACGAGGAAAATGCAGAAAAGACGACATTTATCATGCCGTGGGGAACATATTATTATCGAGTCATGCCGTTTGGTTTGAAAAATGCTGGGGCAACTTATATGAGGGCCATGCCAACCATATTCCATGATATGATACATAAGGAAATCGAGGTGTACGTGGATGATGTGATCGTGAAGTCTAGACAGCAATCCGACCATGTCAGAGATTTGAGAAAGTTCTTTCAAAGGCTTCGCAGGTACAATCTTAAGCTCAATCCAGCAAAGTGTGCTTTCGGGGTGCCATCTGGAAAGTTGTTGGGGTTTATAGTCAGCCGGCGAGGTATTGAATTAGACCCGTCGAAGATCAAAGCCATTCAGGAGTTGCCACCTCCAAGAAACAAAACCGAGGTGATGAGTTTGTTGGGAAGATTGAATTATATCAGCAGGTTCATTGCTCAGCTCACAACAACTTGTGAACCAATTTTCAAGTTGTTAAAGAAAGACGCCGCGGTCAAATGGACTGATGAATGTCAGGAGGCTTTTGATAAGATAAAGAGGTATTTGTCGAACCCACCCGTGTTGGTCCCGCCAGAACCAGAGAGGCCTTTGATTCTATATCTGACAGTTTTGGATAGTTCATTCGGTTGTGTACTGGGGCAGCACGATATTACGGAAAGGATATGTTGCGCCCTAACTTGGGTGGCACAGAAGTTGAAACATTATTTGTCATCTTACACAACTTACCTTATATCTCACTTGGACCCGTTGAAGTATATTTTTCAGAAACCCATTCCCACAGGGAGGCTTGCAAAGTGGCAGATCCTGCTTACAGAGTTCGACATTATCTATGTGACACGAACTACAATGAAAACACAGGCACTAGCTGATCATTTGGCTGAGAATCCCGTCGATGAAGATTATAAACCTTTGAAAACTTATTTCCCTGATGAAGAGGTGATACACATTGATGAATTGGAACAAGCTGAGAAGTCAGGATGGAAACTTTTCTTTGATGGGGCTGCAAATATGAAAGACGTGGGAATATGAGCAGTACTTATTTCTGAAACAGGTCAGCATTACCCTGTTACAGCTCGGCTTTGTTTCTACTGTACGAACAACATGGCAGAATATGAGGCGTGTATATTAGGATTGAGATTAGCAGTAGATATGGGTGTACGGGAAGTCTTGGTCATAGGTGACTCGGACCTACTGGTACACCAAATTCAAGGAGAATGGGAAACACGAGATTTGAAGCTTATACCGTATCGGCAGTGTCTACATGAGCTTTGTCAACGGTTTCAGGCCATAGAATTCAAGCACATTCCAAGGATTCATAATGAGGTTGCCGACGCTTTGGCTAGTTTGGCGTCGATGTTGCATCATCCAGATAAGGCTTATGTTGATCCGTTGCAAATTCAAGTTCATGATCAGCATGCTTACTGTAATGTGATAGAAGAGGAAATGGACGGCGAGCCGTGGTTCCATGATATCAAAGAGTACATTAGGGCGGGAGTATATCCGATACAGAACACCGGTGATCAGAAAAGAACAATTCGGCGATTGGCAAGTGGGTTTTTCTTTAGTGGAGGAGTGTTGTACAAAAGAACTCCAGACCTCGGGTTGTTGAGATGCACAGATGCAAGACAGGCCACATCTATCATGACTGAGGTACATTCTGGAGTTTGTGGACCGCATATGAGTGGGTACGTTCTAGCAAAAAAGATTCTCCGAACAGGTTATTATTGGCTCACGATGGAGCGAGATTGTATCAGTTTTGTGCGTAAGTGTTATCAGTGCCAAGTGCATGGAGATTTGATTCATTCTCCACCATCAGAATTACATACGATGTCCGCACCATGGCCTTTTGTTGCATGGGGCATGGATGTTATTGGGCCAATTGATCCAGCAGCATCAAATGGGCACAGGTTTATTCTGGTAGCTATAGACTATTTTAACCAAATGGGTGGAAGCTAAGACGTTCAAGTCTGTGACTAAGAAAGCTGTAGTCGACTTCGTGCATTCAAATATCATCTGTCGGTTTGGGATTCCAAAGGTAATCATCACGGATAATGGGGCTAATCTTAATAGTCATTTGATGAAGGAGACATGTGAGCAGTTTAAGATTACCCATAGGCATTCTACTCCATACCATCCCAAGGCAAATGGTGCGGTTGAAGCAGCCAATAAGAATATAAAGAAAATACTCCGGAAGATGGTTGAAGGATCTAGACAGTGGCATGAGAAATTACCTTTTGCATTGTTAGGATATCGCACCACCGTTCGTACCTCGGTGGGGGCGACTCCTTATTCATTGGTATATAGCACCGAGGCAGTAATACCCGTAGAGGTGGAAATCCCGTCTCTGCGAATCATTGCAGAGGCTGAGATCGATGATGATGAATGGGTGAAAAGCCGTCTTGAGCAGTTGAGTTTGATTGACGAGAAGAGATTGACATCAGTGTGTCATAGCCAACTGTACCAACGAAGAATTGCAAGAGCATACAACAAGAAAGTGCATCCAAGGAAATTCGAAGTCGGACAGTTAGTACTGAGGCGGATTCTGCCTCATTGGGCTGAAGCAAAAGGAAAATTTGCCCCAAACTGGCAGGGACCATTTGTAGTAACCAGAGTGTTGTCTAACGGAGCATTGTATTTGACAGATGTGGAAGGAAAATGTATAGAAATGGCCATCAATTCCGATGCGGTCAAGAGATATTATGTATGATTTCTTTATTTCTGAATGTATCTGTTTGTATTTGGCATATCTTAAAGATTGAAATGATGAAGGCGTTTTGTCCTGCTATCCAAACACTCTTATCCCTTGTCATCCCCTTTGAGCCTTACTTATTTTCATACCCCTCTATCAGAATCAATGGCATTATCAGGTAACACATGTGCCGAACATAAAAGAAAGAAGAGAAAAACAAAGGGAAAAGAAAAAGAAAGAAAAGAAGAAGAAAGAAAAGAAGAAGAAAGAAAAAAAAAAGACGAAAAAAAAGAGAAGAAAAAAAAAGAAGAGAAAGGAAAAATGAAAGCGAAGGAAAAGAGAAAAAGAAGACAAGAAAAAGAAAGAAAAGGAAAGAAAGAAAAACACAACAACAAAGTTAATCATGATATAGTGAACTACGTTTGACTTGATCCCGAAAGGGTACGTAGGCAGCCTTACTCCGAGGTTCAGTCATACCAAAATAGAAATCCAAAAATCCCCAAGCAAGAAACTGGGGCAGAAGTTGTGATTGTTGTGGAAGTTGGATTCTGAAAGTTGTAATTTGAACCCATTTGAATTGTTTTGAGCCTTTCATACCTTTATTTCTAACCCAATCCAAAATCCTACATTATGGTCCAAAGAAAAACCGTCTGATCAATTTTTAGGAAATGCCAAATCAAGCAGGTAACGGTAATTCATGGCAGTGGCAACACTCTGGTTCAAGCAAGAAGAACAAAAGATAAAAATGAGTGAGTCTTATGGGTGAAAACCCTCACGGGCACCGTAAGGCGACGGGAGCTGAGAGAAAATAAATGAGAGAGTCTTATTGGTGAAAACCCTCGCGGGCACCTTGAGGCGAAAGCGAGTTGAAAAATGGTTAAATGGCAAAAGATCTGTGGGTGGAAAAATGTTTCGAGGTATCACAAGAAAGCAAGGGTAAGGTCTGGGTAATTCAAACAATTGATGGAAGTTCTGGGCAACAAAGTATGGCAGTTGAAAGCTGGTTATTTGGACAGATTGGGCCGATTAATCGAAAATGCATGTCATAACCATTGGCACCAGCTGTCTCGCTCAGATAAGTTTCTTCTCCTTCTCTTTTTAAAACAGTCATCTGGTTTTGGATTCTTCTTATCCTTAACTCAAAAATTATCGCATTTCATTTTCTTTTGAGGGTTTTATCTAGCTGAGATGTTTCAGTACTAGTCTTGGTCAATGCAAGCAGAAAGGACTTCAAAGCTCACTACCGGCTTCCAGAATTGTAAAGCACAACGTGGTCAGAGCATGTCAAAAACAACTTGATGTCAAGTGGAATACAGGGAATTAACGGAAGTTTCATCAGTGAAATGATTGGGGAATATCGTGGGAAAGGCAAAAGCTCAAACAAAAAGGTCAGAAAGTGAATAACAGCATGAGTGTAAAACATTTAGGTCGCCAGATGTTGGGAAATTTAAAGGTTGGCCAGAAAGTCAAGCGGTTCAGGGTCAGTGCGTGGAAGGCAGTCAACACAAAGCAAGATAGTGGAAGGATTTTTCAGCAAGAATGCCATCAACTAACCACCGTTTTAAACTGACGAAATTTTCTTTGATTGAAACAGGGGCAAAAAGTTAGCCATTGAGGAGGAATTCTCCAGGAAGGGAAAACAAGCAGTAATCAGGTTTGATTGCAAATCAGGAGCCCGCCTGGATAACAGAGGAATACATTCAATTTCAAATTCAGAAATCAGGAGTCCGTCTGGAGAATAGAGACATACCATTTAAACTTTAAGCAATCAGGAGCCCGCCTGAAGAACGGAGGTGATACAATTCAAGTTTTTAGCTTCCCATCAATCTCTTTGTTTATTTTGAAATCAGGAGTCCGCCTGGAGAATAGAGACATACAATTTAATTTTAAGCAATCAGGAGTCCGCCTGGAGAATAGAGACATATAATTTAATTTTAACAATCAGGAGTCCACCTGAAGAATAGAGGTCACACAACTCAGATTTTAGTTTTCAGTCAATTTCTTGGTGTGTTCGAAGTCAGGAGCCCGCCTGGAAAATGGAGGTGTTAAATATTTTAAGCAGTCGAAGTCAGGAGCCCGCCTGGATAATAGAGGAGTAGTTTCAATTTTAAGTTCAGCAGTCAGGAGCCCACCTGGAAAATGGAGGTGTTAAATATTTTAAGCAGTCGAAGTCAGGAGCCCGCCTGGATAATAGAGGAGTAGTTTCAATTTTAAGTTCAGCAGTCAGGAGCCCGCCTGGAGAATGGAGGTGTTAAATATTTTAAGCAGTCGAAGTCAGGAGCCCGCCTGGATAATAGAGGAGTAGTTTCAATTTTAAGTTCAGCAGTCAGGAGCCCGCCTGGATAACAGAGGAATACATTCGAGTTCGAGTATATTCAAGTTCAGCAGTTTGGAGAGAGGGAATAACATCTCAATTCACCAAGGGAATAGCAACAGGGAAAACAAGCAGTAATCAGGTTTGATTGCAAATCAGGAGCCCTCCTGGATAACAAAGGAATACATTCAATTTCAAATTCAGAAATCAGGAGTCCGCCTGGAGAATAAAGACATACCATTCAAACTTTAAGCAATCAGGAGCCCGCCTGAAGAACGGAGGTGATACAATTCAAGTTTTTAACTTCCCATCAATCTCTTTGTTTATTTTGAAATCAGGAGTCTGCCTGGAGAATAAAGACATACAATTTAATTTTAGCAATCAGGAGTCCGTCTGGAGAATAGAGACATACAGTTTAATTTTAGCAATCGGGAGCCCACCTGAAGAATAGAGGTCACACAACTCAAGATTTTAGTTTTCAGTCAATTTCTTGGTGTGTTAGAAGTCAGGAGCCCGCCTGGAAAATGGAGGTGTTAAATATTTTAAGTAGTCGAAGTCAGAAGCCCGCCTGGATAATAGAGGAGTAGTTTCAATTTTAAGTTCAGCAGTCAGGAGCCCGCCTGGAAAATGGAGGTGTTAAATATTTTAAGCAGTCGAAGTCAGGAGCCCGCCTGGATAATAGAGGAGTAGTTTCAATTTTAAGTTCAGCAGTCAGGAGCCCGCCTGGAGAATGGAGGTGTTAAATATTTTAAGCAGTCGATTCAGGAGCCCGCCTGGATAATAGAGAAGTAGTTTCAATTTTAAGTTCAGCAGTCAGGAGCCCGCCTGAATAACAGAGGAATACATTCGAGTTCGAGTTTATTCAAGTTCAGCAGTTTGGAGAGAGGGAATAACATCTCAATTCACCAGGGGAATAGCAACAGGGAATTTTATCGAGAAAGCACAAGACAATGAGGCAACAAGGAAACACAAGATAACAAGGCAGCAAGGAAGTACAAGAGCAAGTTTGAAGAATTTAGATAGGATTTTTGTAATTCATAGAGCATAGTTAGTTTAGTTTCTTTTATCTTTGACGTGGTGTAATAAGGGAGGTCAGCAAGCAGTAACAACAGCAAGCACAGTGAAATCACAGTTCCTGGTAGTCCCAGCTACCAGACATTCCCGAACTACACTAACCTGATTCCTGTTTAGCCCAGGATATGTAGGCAACCTCCGAAGCAGGATGCAGTCAAACTTTTCAAAAATGCTTCACTCGGAATTTTCAAACGAGCAAAAATCGCTCGTATTTGCTCACTTATCTTTGCCCGAAAACATTTCATGTTTTCAAGCAAAGAGGGGCAGCTGTGAGCACATGATTTTTGCCCTAAATATGATTATTCCCAAAATCCCAAAAAAATAATTTTTCTTTATTTTTACAATTTTTGTGCATTTTGGTGTCATTTTCTAATAATTGTTGCATTCTATTTGCGCATGTTAATTTTTATAAAATACAAAAATATGCATTTTTGCATTTAGGTTTTAGTTTTATATTTTTTAGTATCAATTAAGGTCTAATTTGTTTAGAACAAAACAAGAAAATCACAAAATTAGTTCACTTTTGCATTTTAATGATTTTATTGGGAATTCGTCATGAAATAGTTTTTAAACAATTTTAGGAATTAATTAGTCTTGGTTTTGAAACAATCAGGATTTCATGTTAGTTTTACATCTTTATAAAAATTAGAAAAATTATAAAAAAATTTAAAAATGAGAAAAAGGAAATAAAAGAGAAAAGAAAATAATAGTGGAATAGGTGGTCTTAAAAATACCCAAAATTTGGGCCACTTCTTTGCTAAATTCGCCTGGCCCAATGCCCTTTTTTCACTCATCCAAACCAGCCCAAGTACCAGCAACCCGGTCCGTTTCCCTTTCTAATCGAAACGATGTCGTTTCGTGGTCTCTAAATCAGGACCGCTGGATCTCATCAATCCAACGGTCCAGAACTAACGAGGTTTCTGATTTAAAATGGTCGGAGAGCCCACCCCAGTCCCTCGTCTTCCTCACCCCACCTCTTCTCTCAAACTCTAATCCGCGCCGCCCCTAAAACCCTCGCCGGCGGTGAACGCCACTTACACCGTTCAAACCCCGATTAACACCATATATCCCCCATGAATCCCTCTTTCCACTCCCGTTATTAGTTTTCCTCGAATGTTGCTGGAGCTCGTCGAATCTTCGATTGAAGTTTCCGGTCAGATCGCAGGTTTATCTAAACCAGCCCAAAATCACACCACACAATCCCCGGTCTTCCCTCAACCCAAATCCATGATTGTTTTCCTTCAAATCTCGATGAGGCGGCTCGAATTTCAGATCTAAGAATTTCTGGCCAAAACCCTAAACCAAAATCTTTATGATTTCGAACCGTAATATCCTTAACCATGCATTCTCTTGTAAGAACACATGGTTAGGGATGTTGCGTGTCAAAAATCTGAAAGGATTCGGACGTCAGTGACTGGCCGGAGTTTCTCGTGCTTCCGTGAGTTTTTCCTGTTTCTTTTTACTTGCATGGTTGAAGTTTAATTACAGTCTTGATTTCATTAAGTGTTCTGTTAATTTTACGATTTATTTTTGTGTATTAGTATAGTTCTGTCAATTTCTGTTAGTTCTGAGTTTGATGTTTGAATGGTCGATTGTGAGCTTATTGGTTAAGAATTAGTTTAATTTCATTTAATGTTGATCAGTAGCTTAAGCTTTGCTTTGATTGATCCTGGTCTCCGGTTTTTCCTAGTTTGATTGAGTTGGTATGATTGAACAATTGGGATTGGTTAGTTTGATTAGTTAATTTCTGAGTTCTAATTAATCAGTTTTAGTTAGTTTTGGATTAATTTAGGGGATTGGTTATAGCTGTTGAGAATGTGGGTAGAATCAGTAACTTTGAGAAGCTTTCAGGGGTAGTTTGGGCATGGAAAAGGGTAATTCTGATAGGAATAGTAATTTCAAAGTAATGAAAGGGCAGTATAGGTATTGCGGGTAGAAGAATACCCTAGGGCCTTGTAGAATAGGATTTTAGTGCACTTTTCAGCACAATAGAGGTGCTTACTTGAGTAACAAGTTAAAAATAAGAGGACTAAACTGAAAATAGGGGAGGGACTAAAAAGAAAACCCAAAATCTGATTAACCCTCTTGTATCACCTATAAAAGGGCATCAAGTGCCTTGAGAAGGGGACTTGAACTTTCAGCCCAAAAAAAAATCCCCACCAAAAGCTCTCCTCCTTGCTTTCAATTTCACCTAGCATTTCAATTCTAGTACTCAAAAAAATAAAACACCAAAAAATGAAGAAATCAAAAACAGTTTTACTGTTTCATTACTAGTGTTAGTGATTCTCAGTCCTTCCTTGGGCATTCTTCATTCCAGCTCAGGGTTTTATTTTTAAAAAGTGTTCAAAAGTGATTAACAACTGATTTAGGTGAATTTGGGGCCTATTAGTTTGGACTTCAGTGGAGATTTGGGTCCAGCAGGATTTGAGAGCATCTAGGCTCAGCTGTGAAGGCTAAGAGTGTATTCCGAGTGTGTGTTGGACTGATCTGTTGAGTTTGCTTATATTTCTGATTTTTCAAAAGCAGTTCCTGGCCTGTTCTGTGATGGTATATTGTTGAATTTGTTGCTGTTGCTGTTCAAAGTAGCTGACTTCTCTCCTTCTCATATTTTCCCCTATCCAGGTACACAATTGTACCCCTGATGACTGTGAGCTCAAGTGGGCAGAAATGAATTATGAGAAGAATGAATTTACTTGCAGAATTGAGTTCTGATTTAGCTAATTCCCAGATCTACGTATTCAATGTTTAATTCATGGATATTGTTTAAGTTTTGCTTGCTTTTGTGCTAAATGGACTATATAAACTGTTATATTTCGGAGTCATGTGATTACTATGAAGTGAACACTAGTGTTAGTTGATTACATGATAGGTTGATAGTAATGTTGGCGTGAATTAATTCAGAAGTAGTTAGTCTTGCTTTATGTTATTGAGATCGTGTTTACAGCTTGGTTTTCACCTTGATGATGTCTAAGAACTCACCGGAATATCAGTGGATAAATTAGCCTGTGTATAAAACTGGAATTCAATTGACTCGTATCCTTCTAATTCGAGTAGATGTGTATTGTTTCCCCTTTGTTAATTATTGAACACTTAAACTAATTTAGAGGTAATTTCAGGGGGCGTTTGGTTAAGCTGAAATCAATGCCTCGCTGGGCTCAGCGATAAGTCACTTCAGGCTGTCACACGGACGACCTTCATGAGTTTGGGCTTCTTAAGGGATTCGATCCCATGTGCTGTTATCTGTCACCTGGGCTTCCCTTTCTCCTGCCTGACCAAATATTTGGCCGTTTCTGAAGCCCGTCAGTGGTTCAGCTCATTGTTGAGGTTGGACTACTGAATTTTATTCAGCTTACACGTAATTAAGTTTTTTTTTCTTTTTAGGGATATTTGATCACTAGAAAATTGTAGTCACTCTCAAATGGGCCTTTTAATAAGTGTTAAGACGAATCTCGCCAAACAAAATCTCAATTGCATGGCTCTCGCTTAATTAATTTTATTCCTTTAGAAATCGAGGCGTGCCATTTAGTTGAAATTTCATGGCCCTCGCAAAGTGCAAACTCGTAGTTGTTTTAGACGCGCTCTTAATAAAATTACTTTCCTAAACTTGGGTGCGCATTGATGTGACCCAAATCCAAATCTCGATGAAGTTGAAATGTGTTGACAATCACGGGCGCATTGATTGCGACGGGGTTCGAAACGCGCTTTCACGACATCGTAATTCTTTAAAATAAATAATAATAAAAGCGGTTTACGAATAAAAGGCACATAACCTAGCCGGAATTAAAATCAGATAAAATCAAATACAACAGTTAAGCGACCGTGCTAGAACCACGGAACCTGGGAATGCCTAACACCTTCTCCCGGGTTAACAGAATTCCTTACTCGGATTTCTGGTTCGCGGACTGTTAATAGAGTCATAAATTTCCTTGATTCGGGATTCAACCGGTGACTTGGGACACCATTAATCTCCCAAGTGGCGACTCTGAATAATTAATAATTAAACCCCGTTCCGATTGTCCTTTAAATGGAAAAACTCGTTTACGCCCTTGCGGGTGTAGGTAAAAAGGGGGTGTGACACCCCTAAGTGAGAATGGGAAGAGTCTTAACCGGAGTGCATCCTCGGACACATTAGTTTGCTTGCTCCCCCAACATGTATCCACGAACCCCTTGAGATATTTGTAAGATTTTGATTTGTAGCGCTCGTGAAGTACCCACGCTGCTCTAGTAAAGTCAATATCCCATTGGTTATTTGAAAATTGCTTGCCCGGATTCGGGGTAGGACAATAGCACTTGCATTGCCTTGGTTCGGAAGCACTCTATGAGCCACTCTTGGAAGTGGCGGAGGAGGGTCTGGAATATAGTTATTATCATTCGCATTGGCCTGGCGGCCTCTACATTGTCCTTGAGGTACAAGAGGCACCTCATCATCTCCAACATCATCTACCTCCTCCCCCACAATCACATTTCCAAGAGGGTCATTAGCGTTGTTCACTGCCATTTGGTACCTGAGTTATGACACAAACAAGTTAGTAACAAAGAAGGAAAGAAGAACAATACAGAAAACTAACTAAATAGATAGCCAAAACCATTAGCTCCCCGGCAACGGCGCCAAAAAGTTGATAAAAATCTACCCTGCACTACTATTGAGTAGGGAGAGAGGGTCGAAGAGCTTTTACCCGATTTAGGGTCGGGATCGATTTCCACAGAGAGCTAGAATTTAGAGTCGGGTATCTATCTAGTTTAGAGTTGCGTATGTGTTCCAAATTACACTTCTATACATTTTTGGGGTTTTTATTTTACTTCTATTTTTATCAAACTACAATGGTAAATGAAACTAGATTAAACTAAGAGTTAAACTAAAATGGGTTATTCAAATGTTTTAAAAGGCACTAGGGTAGTGACTTTCGCCTACGTGGTCAATTGACAGATACTTGAGTCTAAGACATGATTGACATATTTAGGGAGTATGATATAACCGTTGCATGTTTTTATCCACTCTACACCTCTCGGTAGTTCAAGTGATTTTGCCCGAATTGACTTTCTCAAGACCAATTGGGCATGCAAATTTGTGCAAGCAATCAAGGTTCAAGTCGGGTATTACTCCCTCGAAGTTTAACACTTTAATTGGAGCTATCAATCTCTTGAGTACGCCCCAATTCCTTGTTCGACCAATTTCAAAGACTCAAGCTCTCTTTTTCAAGAAGAGCTCAAGTCAACTAAACACAAACTAGCATTTGCAACCACTAATTCAACAATTAAACATGAAATTAGCCCAAATATCAAACACCCATAGTCAATCTAGCCCTAAAACATAAGACCCATCAATTACCCACATTAGGGTTGAGCCACAACACTAGCTTATGGGTTTAGCTACTCATAATTGAAGAAGAAAAACAAGAAATAGATGAAGAACAACTAATACTAATTAATTACTAAGATAAAAAATAAGATTCAATGTTGAAATGTAGATAAAATTTCCCAAAATAGCTAAAGACTTCGAACCCACAAGCGCAGCTACAACTAAAAACTATTTGATACCCAAAAAATGGGAAAAGAAGCCATTTATACTAAGCTAAAAAATCTGGACAAAAATACCCCTGCAGGGCTAGTGCGGACCGCACTAAGGCTCTGCACTTGAAAACCTATCTCTCTGACTCAGGCACTGCGGACCGCAGAGAATGGACTGCGGCCGCGGAGGCTTCTAGTGCGGTCCGCATAAAATGAAGCGCAGACTGCATTGGCTTGAAACTCGGAAGTTGGCACTCTCTGATCCTACTTACTGCGGACTGCACTAAATCGAGTGAGGCCGCGTTCCGCACAAAACCTAGTGCGGCCGCATTGATCCTAGTGCGGACCGCACAAAACCTAGTGCGGCCGCATTGCCCTTTTTGACTGAATGCCACCTCTCTCAACCCTCTTGTGCGGACCGCACAGAACGGTGTGCGGCCGCATTGGGCTTGTTTTGCCTAAGCTTTGTCTTGTCTTGGTACTTGTGCAAGTTTCACTCCTTTTGAGCTGATCTTTGATATCTTGTCACTTTGTTGATCAAACCTGCAATCAAGCACAACTTGTGAGCCTTTTGGGACTATTTTGTACGAATTTCTAATCAAAACATAAGCAAGAAGGAGTATAAAATACTTCAAAATCCCTAGTTATCAGCCACCTTACGGATTATGGTGCGTTAGGGCACCCAAAGCGATTAACTCTTGGATTGGTTTGCATTACCAGAGATTTAGGGTAAGGGTTCAAAATAACCTTGAGGGGAAGGTGTTAGGCACCCTTCTCGGTCCACAACGGTGGGTCCTGACCGAACTTATACTTTTGAAATAGTCCATTAACAAATAAATAGTTTTAAACACATAATTACAAGTAAGAGCATGACTCAAATAATGAGACAAAGGAAAGGCTTAAACAAATTGTATACATATGGAAAGTAAAGGAAATTTGGGAAGAAGGGGTCCTAGGTTGGTTAGCCTACAGGATCACCCCACGCAATTTCCGGTAAACACTCCTCAATGAGGGTCTACATGTGACATTAATGTGTAGTCATCATATTCATATCTACCCTTCCCATCCCTTAGCGGTTATTAATGCGAGTGTTGTTTAATGATCTATATTGCGTGCTATTACCCGTCCCTTCTTAATGGTCCTGGAGGAAATCATGACCTCTACCTATAGGCAGTTCTAGACAGACCCTTAAGGTTTAAAAGGAGAAAATACTAGGTGACAGGCAAGAACAAATAGGACTTCAGCAAATAAGGCAGAGAAGAAGCAATTAGAGGCTCATGTTTACCTCCACTAATAATGCACATAAGCTGCACGACTCGAACACAAGTAAGGGCAGTATTATTAAATATGATCCTAAGGCATGATGTCTAAGTAAATATCAGAACACGAGAGACATGCAGATTTATTTTTTTAAACTTAAAAGTAGGGGCCTAATCAGTTTGCTTACTGATTTTAAGCCTGTTAACAATTAAGCAGTAAACACAAAGAGGCAGTTTCCAATTTTTAAGAAATTTGATTACCTAAGGCTTGCCTAGGCTTGGGGTAATGCACAGTTGTTACCAGAACTATTAAAACATGATAGAAGATATTTTACCTAAAGCATGTTGTTCTAAGTTTTACAAGATATAGAATTATTACCAGTTTTACTTAAACAAGATAATGAGACATGAGACTGTTTTATATCCTTTTTCATGCATCAGTAGTTTAACTAGGTGTCACTGAGCGAGTATGAACGAGATCCTAAACATGGTATCTAATATGCACATCTAAGGTTCAGAATGGTTTATATGCAAAATTCCTAAAGCAGGATTTCTAAAAGTACAGCACGTTACAACATGATTTCAAAATATGCATAAGTAACAGTTTATTTTAATGTTGTCGTTTATCCTAGAAACATGATTTCTAAGTGATAATAAGGATGTCAAAATGAGATGCTGAAAACAGTATACATGAAACCTAGGAGCATGGTATCTAATGCATGATATGCTTTGCATGTATTGGTCCTAAACATGGATTCTAATGCACATATGGGAAATGTAAACCTAAGGCATGATTTCTACCCATTGATATTGATAACATATATGACTACCCTCCCCTTTTCACTAGCCAACCCCAATATTCGTTTACAATTATTATTATAAACCAGTATTGAAATGAATTACATAGATAAATAAAAATAAGAAGTTACACTATAGGGAGCCTGAAAACAAGCCCAGATTTCCATAACCTCAAATGCCCAGATTGTTTCATAGACTTTCTCATATCCGGGTGTGTCAGAGCTCCCTAAGGACCTCAAGGGATCCCGAACAGTGCTCACACCCAGATTTCACAACCATAATTGAGTAAGTGCAGTGTGGAAGTGCCAACTCCAATGCATCAGATTTCAGAGGGATCTCATAGGGGTCCTTAAGCAGTCACACATCGGAGGGGCCAAAATTTAAGGACCTAAGAGTAGTGTAAGAGTGCTTGACATAGTTTTGAAAATTTTTGAATGAAAACATTGTTGAAAGAGACTCAGTTGAAATAGTTTTATTTAATAAAGAAAGTTGCTCAGTAAAATAGTTTTTTGACAAGTGTTGTGGAATCAAATAAACAACAGACCCAACACAGAACAAAAACAGGTTCTGCAACATTCAAAGAATAGCCTACACATAGGGGTAATGGGAATTGGGGACATATAAAGCGTATGCAATGAATACATAACAGACAGAAGTGCACATAGCTACGAAATCAGAAGTATTCTAGGGGGGGTTCATGGGATTAGGGTACAACATAAACTTCAGAATTAACACAAAACCAAGTAACTTAAGGTACAAATTGTTTTGCCAAAGAAAGGTTCATACTAATACCAGTTAAACATAAAATGGAACAGAGTCACATTGAGACATACTACGGGGGTGGGGGGGGGGGTAACATTTCATAAGCATGCTGATCCTAATGGGGGTAGTATATAAGATAACCAGATAGATAAGAAAGCATCTCAACTGCAAGTTGCACAACAAAACCATAGATAGAAACATACTAGAAACAGGATGAATTGAAGTAGTAAAAGAAACATATTGTTTTTGAAACTTGAATTAAAATCAGAACATACTAGTAAAGAAGATAGTAAACACAAAGTGGAGGATATGAGAGCACAATTATTAGCCATGGCTCACAACCGGCTAATTCAAGATTGTAGCAAGTAGCAAAGAAAGAAAGCAGAAAACTTTGAGTGTGAGAGATAGTTTTTTTCAAAACCAATGTGTTCGTGTGTTTGTGTTAATGATAGAGTATGTATATATAGTTTGAAACTAGGAAGAATAATAAGGTAAAAATCAAAGTAATTATGGGGACTCTGAATCAATCAGTATAAAATCAATGTAAGTACTCCTCAACTAAGGGAGTTAACTTCAAACGGTAAAGACAAATAAGGAAAGAGATCACATAAGACTGGAACATAGCACATAAAGAAATATTTTTAAGCATAGTAAGTATATTATGGTTTGGGGAGATCAGGACCGTTGATTAAAATTGATCAACGGTCCAGATTAGACAAGGGATTGGGTCGGGTAGGATAAGATATTGGGCCTGGGGTATTTGGGCCATTTTAATTGGGTTGGTGTCTGATTTAATTAGGCTATAATTGAAATGAAAGTGGCTATTTGTTAAATACCTAATGTAAATTTATTAAAATAATTTACAAATAGCTGTTAATTATAAAAATGAATTTCATGCGTAGAAAATAATTTAAAAATGTTATTTAGCATTTAAAAATACACATGATTAATTTGTGGATGAAAATAGTACAAAATCATATGATTGAGCTATAATACAAAGTTATTTCAATTATGCCAAAAGGTGCCAATTTGGTTAATTATGAAATAGTTTGGTCTTAATAGGACCAAAAATAATACATTACATCAAGAAATGCTTTTGAAATCATTTGTGAGGTAATTTTGTAATTATTTCTTGGAAATAAAATGCTGGATAAATTACTAAAAATATAGAAAAATTGTGAAAAAACATCAATTGCTAATCAATGCAGGATTTTGAAGACATATATGCAATTTGAAATATTTTTTGGGAAAAATTGGGTATCACCAGCTGCCCCTCTTTACCCAGAAAGGATGAAAGAGTTTGTCGGGTAAAGATATGATGGCCAATTTTGACCAAGCGAAACAGTTCGAGAGATTAGGCCGCACTCTGGCTTCTGGGCTGCCTACTTATCCCTGGTTTTATAGGAATTAGGCCGTATGTAGTTCCGGATCCATCGGCGGAGTATACCGGTGAAGTCATTACAATAACGTACGCAACATCCAGGGCTGGATGAATGAACGGTTTTATGGAAGAGGTTAGGTTTGATATGGTCGGGAGAACTGGAGAGGGATCGCTCCTACTAGGATAGCCGTCGCTCGCCAGGTTACCTACAAATAGAAGCAATACAAGCGTATACTATGCATAAATTTAAACATGATGCAAGTTCCCGTTTGAGTATGAATGTTGTCTTTGGACGGTTAATGATGACGTCCTTAGACCATGACGTCCTGGGCCATGAATTGCTTAATGAGAGATTCGCATGCTATAAAATGATGTTCTCGGGCCATGAAGATGGTGCCTCTAAACTATGACG
Organism: Nicotiana tabacum; assembly: GCF_000715075.1. Classification (NCBI taxonomy): domain Eukaryota; kingdom Viridiplantae; phylum Streptophyta; class Magnoliopsida; order Solanales; family Solanaceae; genus Nicotiana; species Nicotiana tabacum. The sequence continues at coordinate 34,814,729 of NC_134090.1, read as the reverse complement.
CCTTTGAATAATGATATGCAAAATTGAGGGATCCTCAGGCCATGGCATGGTGTCTTCCGGCTATGAGGATGATGCCTTTTATACTATGACGCCTTTGGATAGATTGGCCATATTTCAGCCCATGATATGTAGTAATATGATGTTAACAGGACAATGCTTAGTCTTGTGAAACGGAGGGCAGAGCTTAGCCCGATTGCGAAGCAAATAAATAGTACTAGAAAGAGAGCAATATTCGTGCAAAGAGGGACAGTGCTTAGTCCTATGCATATGGGGAGTCAAGGATTAGCCTCATGCAATTATAGAGGCAAGGATTAGCCTCATGCAAATATGGAGGCAAGGATTAGCCTCATGCAAGTAGGGAGGCAGGGATTAGCCTCATGCAGATACGGAGGCAAGGATTAGCCTCATGCAAGTACGGAAGGCAAGGATTAGCCTCATGCAAATAGGGAGGCAAGGATTAGCCTCATGTAGATTTGGAGGCAAGGATTAGCCTCACGCAGGTGTGGAGGCAAGGATTAGCCTCATGCAAGTAGGGAGGCAGGGATTAGCCTCATGCAAATGCGGGAGGCAAGGATTAGCCTCATACAAGTATGGAGGCAAGGATTAGCCTCATGCAGATATGGAGGCAGGGATTAGCCTCATGCAGGTATGGAGGCAAGGATTAGCCTCATGCAAATATGGAGGCAGGGATTAGCCTCATGCAAATATGGAGGCAAGGATTAGCCTCATGCAGGTATGGAGGTAAGGATTAGCCTCATGCAGGTGTGGAGGCAAGGATTAGCCTCATGCAAATAGGGAGGCAAGGATTAGCGTCATGCAGGTATGGAGGAAAGGATTAGCCTCATGCAGGTGTGGAGGCAAGGATTAGCCTCATGCAAATATGGAGGCAATGATTAGCCTCACGTAGGTATGAGGGCAATGATTAGACTCTTACAGATACGGAGGCAAGGATTAGCCTCATGCAAGTACGGAGGCATGGATTAGCCTCATGCAGATGTGGAGGCAAGGATTAGCCTCATGCAAATGTGGAGGCAGGGATTAGCCTCATGCAAATGTGGAGGCAGGGATTAGCCTCATGCAAATGTGGAGGCAGGGACAACCTCATACAAATATGGGGGCAGGGATTAGCCTCATGCAGATATGGAGGCAGGGATTAGCCTCATGCAGATGTGGAGGCAAGAATTAGACTCATGCAAATATGGAGGCAGGGATTAGCCTCATGCAAGTATGGAGGCAAGGATTAGCCTCATGCAGAGAGCAAGTAGCAAATAAGAGTAGTGTATGTCTTAGCTAGAGTTACATTCGGTGTCTGATGTCCTGATTTATAGTAATCTTGCTGCGTTCCTGCATTTGCGGATGTTATCGTTATGTCAGATGTGCCTGCGTCCAAAGAAAAATTGTAAGTTCTGTGAGGGGGAGGTTGGTTCGTGCTTTGTCCTGTGGCCTTGCTATGCTCCATTCTGAAAGCCCCTTTCGAGTTCCCCTAGGTAACACCTGACTGTTATGGAAATAGAGTTTTTTCGAAAAATACACAATTGTTGATAAAAATAGAGTTATTTCAGAAATATATTGATACATTTAGATAAACTAGTGACTGTAACACGTCTCAAAGGCATTGCAGCTCCCTTATGTCGGAATTTTGAGGGGGCTCAAAATTCTGCCCAGTTTAGTAGATGATCCTTCAGCTGTTTGCGGATAATGGATCTTGTTGAACCTTCTTCGAAATTTTGAGAATCCTTCTCAAAATTCCACCCCAGTTTCTTAACTGATTACTGACCGTCTGACACATGTTGGCGTTGGCTGGACTTGTTCCGGAATTTTGAGGACCCTTCTCAAAATTCTGCCCCAGTTTCTAATCTTGGGGGAAATGAAGATTTTATTATAATATGACTGAACCCACAAGGCTACTTACGTATCCCCTTTTAAACGGGAATCAGGTCAAGTGTAGTTCAATTACATCAGATGAGGAAGTGTAAATAATCTAAGTATAATATCTCTTGACTGCATTTGAATTGATTGATTTTGGCCAGATTTCTCCATCTATTTCTGCAAGTATGAGTGCTCCCCCTGTTAGCACCCTATGAACCATGTACGGACCTTGCCAGTTGGGAGAGAATTTCCCTTTGGCTTTATCTTGATGTGGGAAGATCTTCTTCAGCACCAACTGACCTGGTGCAAATTGCCTTGATTTGACCCTTTTGTTGAAAGCTCTGGACATTCTGTTCTGATAAAGTTGGTTGTGACACACTGCGTTCATCCTCTTTCCATCTATAAGGGCCAATTGTTAATGGCGGCTCTTTACCCACTCGACATCGTTGAGTTTAGCTTCTTATATGACTCTTAGAGAAGGAATCTCTACCTCGGCTAGGATGACAGCCTCGATACCATAAACCAGCATATAGGGAGTTACCTGGGTTGATGTGCGAACTGTAGTGTGGTATCCCAATAAAGCAAAAGGTAGCTTCTCATGCCATTGTTTGTGGTTCTCTACCATCTTCCTTAGTATCTTCTTGATGTTTTTGTTGGCGGCTTCTACGGCTCTATTCATCTGAGGTCTGTAGGCTGTGGAATTCTTGTGCTTGATTTTGAAAGTTTCACACATAGCTTTCATCAGATCACTGTTGAGATTGGCACCATTATTAGTAACAATGGACTCGGGGACTCCGAATCGACAAACAATTCGATCCTTGACAAAATCTGCGATGACTTTCTTGGTTACAACTTTGTAAGATGCAGCCTCTACCCATTTTGTGAAGTAATCAATGGATACCAGAATAAACCTATGTCTGTTTGAAGCAGTGGGCTCGATTGGACCAATGACATCCATTCCCTAGGCGACGAATGGCCAAGGTGAGCTCATTGTATTGAGCTCGTTTGGCAGCAGTTTTATCATATCAGCATGCACCTGGCATTGAAAGCACTTGCGGACATACTGGATGCAATTTGTCTCCATAGTCAACCAAAAGTAACCGGCCCTAAGTATCTTCTTAGCCAAGACAAAACCATTCATATGTGGGCTGCAGGTCCTAGCATGTACGTCCTCAAGCAATTTAGAAGCTTCTTTTGCGTCGTCACATCTTAGTAGACCTAAATTAATAGTTCTCCTATACAAGTTTCCTCCATTATGTAAGAAATGATTGGACAATCTCCGGAGTGTGTGCTTCTGAGTGTGATTTGCATGCTCCGGATATTCTCCCTTTGACAAATACTCCTTGATGTCATGGAACCAAGGCTTTCCATTTGTTTCTTCTTCAACATGAGTACAATATGCCGGTTGATTATGGATCCTCACCGGAATGGGATCAATATAAATCTTATCTGGATGTTGTATCATAGATGATAAGGTGGACAATGCATCGACAAACTCATTCTGAATTCTAGACACATGACGGAATTCTATCTTTGTGAACCTTTTTCTCAATTCATGCACATGGTGCAGATATGGAAACATCTTGGAATTCTTGGTGGCCCACTCTCCTTGTACCTGGTGTACAAGCAAATCTGAATCACCGATTACCAGCAGCTGCTGAATGTTCATGTCGACGGCCATGTTGAGCCCTAGTATGCAAGCTTCATACTCCGCCATATTGTTGGTGCATGAAATCTGAGTTTAGCGGATACCGGATAATATTGACCCATTTCTCATACCAAAACTGCTCCAATGCCTACTCCTTTGAAATTTGCATCTCCATCAAAGAACATCCTCCAACCGTCGTATTCTTAGGTAATGTCTTCTCCTACGAATGATACTTCTTCATCAGGAAAATACATTTTCAAAGGTTTGTATTCTCCTCCCACCGGATTTTCAGCAAAGTGATCTGCCAATGCTTGTCCCTTGACCGCCTTTTAAGTTAAGTAGACGATGTCAAACTCACTCAATAGTATCTGCCATTTGGCCAACTTTCCAATTGGCATGGGTTTCTGGAATATGTACTTCAGAGGGTCCATCCTGGATATGAGGTATGTAGTGTAGGCACAGAAGTAATGCCTTAATTTCTGAGCCGTCTAGGTCAAAGCACAACAAGTGCGTTCGAGCAGAGAGTACTGTACTTCATAAGGTGTGAACTTCTTACTCAAGTAATATATGGCTTGCTCTTTTCATCCTGTTTTGTCATGTTGTCCCAAAACACATCCGAAGGCTCTATCTAATACAGATAGATAGAGCAGCAAAGGTCGTCCTGGTTCTGGCGGGACCAGAACCGGTGGTGTGGACAGGTACTCCTTGATTTTGTCAAAAGTTTTGTGACAATCTTTGGTCCAACTTGTTTCAGCATCTTTCCTCAGCATCTTGAAGATGGGTTCACATATGACTGTGGATTGTGCTATGAAGTGACTGATATAGTTGAGACATCCTAGGAAGCTCATCACACCCTTTTTGCTCTTAGGTGGTGGTAACTCCTGAATAGCCTTGAATTTATATGGATCCAGCTCGATCCCTTGACGACTGACGATGTATCCCAATAATTCCCCTGCAAGAACCCCGAATGCACACTTTGCGGGGTTCGACTTTAGTTTGTACCTCCTTAACCTGTCAAAGAACTTTCTCAAGTCTGCGATGTGATTTGCGGCCCTCTTGGATTTGATGATGATATCGTCCACATACACCTCTATTTCCTTATGTATCATATCATGGAAGATAGTTGTTAGGGCTCTCATGTAGGTAGCCCCAGCATTCTTTAGACCAAATGGCATCATCTTATAGCAGTATACCCCCATGGTGTAATAAAAACTGTCTTCTCTGCATCTTTTTCCTCCATCCAGATCTGGTGATAACCTGCGAAGCAATCTATAAAAAATTGGAGTTCATTCTTGGCGCAATTATCGATCATGACGTGTATATTTGGCAGTGGGAAGTCGTCATTGGGAATTCCTCTATTTAAATCCCGATAGTCAACACATACTCTGACCTTCCCATCTTTCTTCGGAACTGGAACAATGTTAGCTAACCAAGTTAGGTACTCAACCACACAGAGAACTTTGGCTTTTATCTGCTTGGTAACTTCCTCCTTGATTTTCAGGCTCATATCTGGCTTGAAATTTCGGAGTTTCTGCGTGACTGGTGGACACATATGATTAGTGGGCAGCTTGTGAGCCACTATGGACGTGCTCAAACCGGTCATGTCATCATATGACCATGCAAAAATATCCTCATACTCTTTTAGAAAGCGAATGTACTCTTCCTTCTCTGTTTGTGACTGTAAGCACGCGATTTTTGCCCTATATGAGAATTACTCCCAAAAAATTCAAAAATAAAATGATTTTCATTGGTGTGCAATTTTGTGAGATTTTTGGATAATTATTTGTATTTGTCTGTGCATGTTCATTTGTTAAATTAATAAAAATACAAAAATATGTCGCATTTTGCATGTAGGATTTAATTCTACAATTGTTAGTAATTAAGTTTGTTTTACAAAAAAATGAAAATTACAAAAATAGGCATCTTTTGCATTTTTAGCATTTAATGTCCAAATATACAATTTTATGCTTAATTATTACTTAATTATGTGTTAATTGTTATTGGGAGTTAATTTGCGCTTTTATAACTTATTTTAGTTCTTAATAATAATTTAAGGATTTTTAGAATTTAGTTTTAGAAAAATAAAAGAAGAATAAGAAGGAGAATAAGAAAAAGAACGGACAGAGAAGAATAGAGAGAATAAGAGAGAGAAAAAAAAAAGCTGAATATTTAAGAGAGAAAGAAAAATTCCGAAAAATATTTAAACTTTCAAATAAAAAAAAACTAAAAAAAATCTTCTGCTTTCTTTCATTGTTTGAAATCAGCATTAATTGTTGTTGTTTCATAAAAGCTTGAAGCTTTTGTTTTGGGATTACTACTCCACCGGTCTGTTCCTGAGTTGTTACTGTTGCTGGACTGTTGTTGCTGTGCTGTATTGTTATTACTGCTGCTGATTCTCATCTTCATCTTCTTTTGTTTCCAATATCAGGTACACAACTGACACGTTGATTATTGTAAACTGAAACAGGAAGCATGAATACGAAAATGAAGAGTTGAAATTCTAAATTTACTTTAATTATATTCTAAATTTTATTTGTATATATAAATTATTTAGCTTGCAAAAAATCAGAATCATGTAGCTATTTAATACATATAGTGGAACATCCGACAATAGCTTAACGGATGAACTATCTATATATTGCCTAAAAAATAAATAAATGGTGTAGTAACTTCGTCAAGTCAAAAATCAAACGAATAGGCCATCTAGTAGTAACTTGGTAGGAATATTGTTTAGTTAAATGATATTGGTTAATTTCAGCATGTAAATGGTCTAGGATTAAAATTAGATTGCTAAGTTTTTTTTTAATTTGACAAACTAAGAACATGCCTAGTATAATGTAACTAGGTAGTAACATGTGAATAAGACGGCCCAGGTCTAGTTTTATGTCATACACGTTGGGCCTGGGCCCGCAGTGGCAACGGACTGTCCGGTTTGCATCATTTTCAGATTTATGAATCATATTCGAAATCCATCTATAACAACTCAAGCATGTAAACAAATTAAGATATTTTCTCTTTTATTTTGTAGAGACAAATTTAATAAGAAAAAATGTAGACATTTTAGGACTGTCCTTTAAAAATAAAATGAGATGAGCCTCGCCCAATAAAATGCACCAATTGTGGGGCCCTCAATAAATGTTTAATTGAGTATTTAGAATTCGGGATGGACTGTTTAGTGAGTTCCACGGTCTTACCCAGAAATAATAATACGCTAATCGCTTTAGGAACGATTTTAATAATAATACATTCCTAAACACGGGTGCGCATTTATGCGACCCAAATCCAAATCCCAAAACATTGAATAAAAATACGTTCCGGATCGCGGGTGCATTTTATGTGACGCAATCCAAAAACATGTTTTTAAACGATGTTCACATTCTTTTAAAAATATAATGATAAAAGCGGTAAAGAGTTAAAACTTGCACATGAGCGCATAATTGTATAAAATCAAATAAACAAGCCGAATAGGATAGTTGAGCGACCGTGCTAGAACCACGGAACTCGGGAATGCCTAACACCTTCTCCCGGGTTAACAGAATTCCTTATCCGAATTTCTGGTTCGCGGACTGTAATACAGAGTCATTCTTTTCCTTGATTCGGGATTAAAATAGGTGACTTGGGACACCTTAAATCTCCCAAGTGGCGACTCTGAAATAAACAAACAAATCATGTTTCGATTGTCCTTTAATTGGAAAAAACTCTTGTACCCTCGCGGGGGCGGAAAAAGGAGGTGTGACAGCTCTGGCGACTCCGCTGGGGAAATTAACCCAGAACCACTGGTTCAGGGTTCAAGAATTCGAGCTTAGAATAATTGTTATAGTTGGCTTTATTATCTGATCTTTATTACATGTTTTGGCATAACGTGCTAAATATTGTCTTTTACCGCTTTGATATTATCTGAACTGTATATAAACTGTGCCTAAACCCTTCTCTTCTTACCTCCGGGGAGAAGCTCGCTGGTCGAGACTCCCCATTCTGTTAGTGTCAATACCCTGAAATAAAAAAAAGAGGCTCGGACAAGTTACGAAGCCGGATGACCTTTTGGTTCCCGATAAGTTGCCTCCTCCTCGACTCGAGTTGTCTGCTCGGGTACACAGTCTAGAACATATACCCAGGTTATAAACCTAGTATAACGAAACCTCATACCGAATCCCTAGTAGGAACGCTTATTTGCATCATGTTGCATTTGACATAGGGGACTCAACACAGGGGTTGGGTCCGTCTAGGACAGACAACCTGAAATGAAAAGACCATCCTGCTGCATCCCGTTTGTTTGGCGCATTTATTTGCTTCAGATCTGCATGCAAATCGATTTAAAAAAATAAATTCAAAAAAATAGGAAAAATAGTAGCAGCGTAGGGAGATAATCACCTATTTTTTGGAAATGTCCAAGTAGTGTCAAAACCTCGCCGGAACTTTCTAAAAAAAAAAAAAAGAGAAAAGAAAAAAATAAAAACAAAATTTGTCTTTTAGTTTGATTTATTAAAAAAAAAACATATAAAAAAAATTCTTTTATCACTTTCAAAATCAAAAAAAAAAAAATCAAAAAAAATAAATATATATATTTATTTAAAAGTAAAAAAAAAGAAGAAGGGAAAATTCAAAATTCAAAAAACAATGTTGTTTCTTTTGTAGTATCTCTTTTATAAATTAAAACTAATAGTCCAAATACTTCCTTAAAAAGATTTTCTTTGGTCTTTATCTCTTTTCAAAAATAAAACAAAATATAAAAATCCAGAAAAAAATAAATATATTTTTTCCTTTTCTTTAAAAGATTGTATTCAGAGGGGGTTTAGTTTATTTCCTCTATTCCTGATCGAACAGAACTACACGGGTCTGATTCTCACCGGGTGTGAGATACGTAGGCAAACCTCATCGGTTCCGACCCCAATTCTCAAAAAAATCCAAAAATATTTTCCTTTAGTTCCTTATTTATAAATCTTTCTTTAGAAAATAAAAATAAAAAAGAAATAAAAAATAATATAGAAGTTTTTTTTTAAACTCAAATAAAAAAAATATATAGTTTCCTTCATTCTGAAGTCTTTCATGCGAAAAAATGAAATAAGAATTAAAAATCAACAACAAAAATCCAAAAATACTCTTTTCTTTTTAGTCTTTCTTTTGTAAATGTCCATAAAAAAAATATTTGAAAAATTGAATTCCAAAAATATTAGGGCTTTTCTTTAGAAGTGCTTTTGTAAAAAAATAAAAACTCAGAAATTCCACATCATTTTCTTAAAGGTCCCTCTTTCAAAAATTTAAGAGGCAACATCATAAATCAAAAAAAAATATATTCTTTCTTCCGTAAAGAAGGGGTGAAACAAATGAAAAAAAATCAACCAAACTCATTTTTCTTTTCTTTTTTTTTTTAAAAAAAAAAATTCCCAAAGTTCAAGTCAAAAGCAAATAATTTTTTAGAAGTCTTTCTTTAAAAAAATAAAACAAAAATCAAAATAAAAAAAATATATATTTTCTTTCTTCTTTTAAAGCATTTCTTTCAAAAATTCAAAAAAGGGGTTAGTTTAGTTACTCCATTTTCGATTCCCGAACTACGCAAGATCTGATTCACGCGACATCGTGATACGTAGGCAATCCTCATCAGATCCGGTCACATTTTTAACTGCAAATAATGAAATAATAATAATAGGAAATAATAAAATAAAATAAAAAATATAATAAAAAAAAGATAAATAAAGGAAAGCCTTAAGAGAAGCCGGAATGACGTATGTCTTTGTTGCAAACATGTAGAAATTCACTTAACTGTATAGGTGCATCATGCCCCAACGTGAGGTTACCTATCTGTTATTTTTTTCGAACTAACCTTTTGTTTGCTGCTGAGTACTTCAGGTTTTTAGAAAAAAAAAGGTGGTTTGGTTCGGTGGAAGTCTGGCCTCACATACTTACTTCACAAGATCAAAGGGAAGCATAGAGATGTCTTCAGAAATCCCTTTGCCGACAATTCCTGTCTCTGAGGAAAGTTCAATCTCGGCCGTCCTGACGCCCGAGTCAGCAACTGCTGAGGAAAACAGAATCCTGCGGCTCCGCATGTTGGAAATGTTGGATGACTGGAATAACGGAAAAGAGCCACCAAGTATAATCCCTGGGTTCCCTGAGTTGTTCTCCAGGACAAGTGGGACTTCCAACATCCCCATAAGTTATCCAACTATCCCATTCGGGTAACCCTACCATTTCAGCCCACTCTGCTGGATCACCCTCTGATTCTTATCCCCGGAGGTCAACAACAGATGTAGCTACAGGTACATTCGCGGCACCGCCCTGTCCAATCGTGGCACAACCCGCTACACACAGGCCTAATTCTGACTCGTCCTCATTCACATTTCAAGCACCATCCTTCTCACTGGAACCAACTCGGTTTACCACCAGCACTTACCCTCAACCACTCCAATTTGAGTTCGCTGCGGGACAAGAAAAGACCACCAAAACTCACGAGCGAGAAGAGATTGTGAGGAAGATGAGGAGTATGGAACAGAGTCTCAAAAGCATACAAGGCTCGAGCGGACAGAAAAGTGTATCCTATGCCGATTTATGCATGTTCCCTCATGTACACCTTCCATTGGGATTCAAAACCCCAAAATTCGAGAAGTACGATGGGCATGGTGATCCTATTGCTCATCTCAAAAGATATTGCAATCAGCTGCGAGGAGCCGGTGGAAAGGAAGAACTACTCATGGCCTATTTCGGAGAAAGTCTGGTTGGCATCGCATCTGAGTGGTACATGGACCAAGATATGTCTCGCTGGTATATCTGGGATGATCTTGCTAGAGATTTCGTCAGGCAGTTCCAGTACAACGTTGATATTGCTCCAAATAGGAACTCTCTGACAAATCTAAAGAAGAAACCCTCAGAAAATTTCAGAGAATATGCAGTTAAGTGGCGCGTACAAGCTTCAAGAGTGAAACCTCCAATGGACGAGATAGAAATGGTCACTGTCTTCCTGCAAGCCCAAGAGCCCGATTACTTTCGGAACATGATGTCGGCCATAGGAAAACCTTTTGCAGAGGCCATCAAAATTGGTGACATGGTAGAACACGGTTTGAAAACAGGTAGGATTTTAAGTCAGACATCCACTAGAGCAACCTCCCAAGCCATCTAAGGCGGGTTTGGAGGAATGGCAAAGAATAGGACAAGAGAAGAAACAACCATGGCAGCATCATGGGGAAGAAGATACCAGGCCCCTAGACCTGTGTTATCTGAAATAACCCCTCAACACTACTATCCTCATTCTGATATGGTCTATGCTCCACCACTTTATGCGGTTATGAATGCTCAACCTTTCAGCCGACCGCAACCACAGGCTAACAGAAATCAACCTCCATTCCAAAGAAACCAGCCTCCTCACCAAAACCACTATAATCCTCGACCTTCCTAGAATAACTTCCGTCCTCGGGAACCACCCAGGAGACCCAACTATACACCAATCGGTGAACCCTACTCCACCTTGTTCCCTAAGCTTGTCCAGATGAATTTGCTGCAGCCCATACCCCCAAACGGGCAAAACCCGGAATCACCATCATATCAGCGGGGTGTCAGGTGTGCATACCATTTAGGGGTAGAAGGGCACGATACAAACAACTGTTGGACATTGAAACAAGCGATAGAGAATTTGTTAGAGCAAGGGAAAATTGTGTTGAAAGATGAGGATGTCCCAAATGTGACCAATAATCCGCTGCCCGCTCACAACAACGGGCCGATGATCGGGATGATTTGTGAAGACAAAGAATTCGATCCGGCGCTTAAGGCCATAATTGCTATTGCTAATGCAGAAAGGAAGCCCAAGGCAACCCCGAAGCAAGAGAAAGGGGAAAAGAAGAGTAAAATCACCGAGACTGAACCGGAAAAGAAAATTGATGTATCCAAGTAGGCCTATATGGTATGGGGGACGATCAAACCACCTCGGCTGAATGAGCCAGTGGTTATTGGATGCATACCACAGAAGCCAAAGTACAGTAAAGAGGAAGATGATGAGGTGTTCACGGTTGAAGAGAGTAGGGAAATATGTGAGGCGATGAGGAAAAAGCTATGCGAAACACACATGGTCCAGCCAGGAGAGGGCACTAGCACCGCTGAGGTATCATACATGGGACCAAGCGCCAAGCTTCAAAACTGGAAGGCTACGCCATTCCTGATCAAGCGGGAGTCCTAGTGGACCTATCCTGCCACTTTCTCTGCATCGCGAGCTACCCCAGGGTGTAACTCAGATGTTTTCTTCAGTTTCCTGTTTTTAATTTCTTGAATGTCAACCCTGTTTATCTTCCCAATTCCAAGAAATAAAATCATGTTTCATCGTTCACCTACTTTTTCAGAGTTTTGCTATATTTTCTTTTTTTAGTTCTCTTCAATTCTGATAATGCAGCTTTAAATAACATGACATGCTTGCGGACTTCATGCCCAGATCCCAAGAACTCCGTCAGACTTCGAATAATAAGTCAAAATTTGAAATATAAAGAGTTTGAGAAATTTGAATAGGAACAACTAAAGAAATTTGGTCCATGGTTTGGGAAATCTCCGTCACTGAAGCAGAGTTTGAGGACAGTGAGAAGGTTTAGACTCGAATGGAATGTCAACCTTAATGACCGCAGTTTGTCACGAGCAATTGTACCAACAAAGAATGGCCCGCGCCTGTAAAATTGAAACATGGCAACTGATGTTAAGGTGTATTCTTCCTCATCACCAGGAAGCACGAGGAAAGTTTGCTTATAATCGGAAAGGTCCATACATCATGGAAATTATTGCCAGAAGGAGCATTTGTATTTGGGCGGAATCGAAAGAAATGCCCTTGAAATAACTGCCAATGCAAATGCGGTCAAAGGTACTATATTGGATCCAATATATAGTTCTAATATTTTTCGTTTGAGATGACGAAGGCTTTCATTCTCACTACCCAAACACTATCCACCCTTGCAAACCCATTTGAGCTGGTTACTCTTCTTTGATTACCCTCTTTGGAACCTGAAAGTATTATTGAAAATAAAATGAAAGAAAAAGAGAATTTGAAATAAAAAAAGACAAATAATAAAAGGAAGAAGAAGAAAGAATTAGAAAAATAAGAAAATATATATACAAAAAAAAGAAAAGAAAAAAGGAAAGGAAGCGGAAAACAAAGCAAAACAGAAAAAACAAAAGAAAATCCAAAAAAAGGTGGCCTGAACTACGTTTGACATGATTCCGAAAGGATACGTAGGCAAACTCTCCTTGGGGTTCAGTCACACCAAAACAAAAGTCCAGTTTTTCCCCAAAAGTTAAACTGGGGCAGAAGTTATAACGGTTCAGCAATGGTCCCGCCTAAAAGGTTCCAAAGTTTTAGTTCAATCCAAATTCTTTTCACCCCAAACCTTGTTCAAGTCCTTCTGATCAATCGGCAAAGCGTTTCAAAATGGGAGGATGGAGTTATTTGGGTCTGATACAACAAAATGAGAGGAATGAAATGAGAGAGCCTTATTGGTGAAAACCCACAAGGGCACCGTAAGGCGACGGTAAGCAAAGGAAATCAAATGAGAGTCTTTTTAGTGAAAACCCACACATGCACTATAAGGAGATGGTAAGAAATGAGATGAAAAATTCCCGCTCGTGAAAACCCACAAAGGACGCCCATGATCGAAAATAAGATCCTCACAGCCATCGGCATCAACAGAGTCCTAGCAAGGTTCCTCGGTATTCAAGGCAAAGTTGTGATGAATTTTTAAGAGTCAAACGGTTTACATAGATCAAGCATCTAGTCCAAAAGGCATGTCATGTTCATTGAAGTCCGCATGTACTCCGGATAAGTCCTTCTCTCCTTTCCCAGAAAGGGACACTTCTAGTTTTAAACTCATTCTCTATTCAATTATTTGTTTCTCTTTGAATCCCTTTTGGTCTAACACTGTTCCAAAACCAAGACAAAGAAAGAATGGCAAGACTGATTTACAGGGCTTTCGTTTGATACACGCTAATGTGCAAAAGGCACCCAGCCTCAGCAGGGGCATCAAGACGACCTCGACTGGCCATGGCAGCCTATAAAGGCAATTGAAGTTGAAAGGGTTGAGTTTCACATGGTTAATCGCCTCAGCAAAGTTGAAGAAACCAAGGTACCCCCAAATGCTCTAAAATTGAAGTTGGAAGAAAGAAGACATAAAATAAAGGCCTACAAAGGTAAAATAAAGTTGGAAAGGTTAAGTCCCACGATATTAGCCACTGCAGTATAGGTTTGAGGATCAAAAAAAATCTGCACCCAAAAAAAAAACGGCAAATCCCCACAGGGTCTCCCTTTGTACAAATCCCCACAGGGTCTCCCTTTGTAAAAATCCCCACAGAGTCTCCCCTTGTACAATCCCCCAAAGAGTCTGCCCCAGCAAATCCCCAACGAGTCTGCCTTGTACAAATCCCCACAGAGTCTCCCCAATAAAAATCCCCACTGAGTTGGCCTCGTAAAGAATCCCCAAACAGAATGGGATGAAAGAACCAAAGCCTTACACGAACAAATCATCACAAATCCGGAAATGCGAGTTTGATCAGTTTAAAACGGGTCGCTTGTGAATCCAATCAATGGCAAAGTTTCTCAACAGGAATTAGTCCAAGACCAAGCAATTGGAACGATCAAGGCCACCGAATCAACCACCGTTTTCAAACTGACAATTTTTTTTTGTTTAGGAAAATTGAGATAGGTGCAATCCAAAGCAACCATGCAAGAAGCAGGTGTAGCCCAAAAGACATGAAGCGCGCGAGCGTTGAAACAGCTTTGCAGTGGGAAAACGACCAAAAGTAAGTTTCCCGAAATTCTTTCATGCATTTTTGATAAATAAAATATATATATATATATATATATATATATATATATATATATATATATATATATATATATATATATATATATATATATATAAAGGAAAACCAAAGAAAAGAAAGAAGTTAAGAAAGAAAAATAAAAATCCCCAAAAGAAAAACAAATCGTGGTAGCATAGGACTTCATTTCTCAACTATCCCGGTATAAACCACGGATCTCCCTGGCATAACCCAAGGAGCTTTTTCTATCCAAATCCCCGGCATAACCCTAGGGTTCTTTCCCTTTCCCGGCATAACCCGATGACTTCCCCGGCATAACCCGAGGACTCTCTCCCTTTTCCGGCATAACCTGATGACTTCCCCGGCAAAACCCGAGGACTCTTTCCCTTTCCCGGCATAACCCGTGGACCTCCCTGGCATAACCCAGGGACCTCTTTTGTCTTCACGGCATAACCCGATGACTTCCCCGGCAAAACCCGAGGACTTTCTCCCTTTTCCGGCATAACCCGATAACTTCCCCGGCATAACCTGAGGACTTTTTCCCTTTCCGGTATTACCCGATGACTTCCCCGGCATAACCCGAGAACTTTTTCCCTTTTCCGGCATAACCCGATGATTTCCCCGGCATAACCCGAGGACTCACTCCCTTTTCCGGCATAACCCGGTAACTTCTACGGCAAAACCCGAGGACTCTTTCCCTTTCCCGGCAAAACCCGAGGACTCTTTCCCTTTCCCGGCATAACCCGTGGACCTCCCTGGCATAACCCAGGGACCTCTTTCCCTTTTCCGGCATAACCCGATGACTTCCCCGACAAAACCCAAGGACTCTTTCCCTTTCCCGGCATAACCCGTGGACCTCTCTGGTATAACCCAGGGACCTCTTTCCCTTTTCGGGCATAACCCGATGACTCCCCCGGCATAACCCGAGGACTTTTTCCCTTTTCCGGCATAACCCGATGACTTCCCCCGGCATAACCCGAGGACTCTCTCCCTTTTTCGGCATGACCCGATGACTTCCCCGGCATAACCCGAGGACTTTTTCCCTTTTCCGGCGTGACCCGATGACTTCCCCGGCATAACCCGAGGACCTCTTTCCCTCCCTGGCATAACCCAGGGACTTCTTTCCCTTTTCTGGCATAACCCGATGACTTCTACGGCATAACCCGATGAATCTTCCCGGCATAACCCGATGACTTCCCCGGCATAACCAGAAGACTCTTTCCCTTTCCCGGCATAACCCGTGGACCTCCTTGGCATAACCCAGAGACCTCTTTCCCTTTTCCGGCATAACCCGATGACTTCTCCAGCATAACCCGGTGAATTTTCTGGCATAACCAGATGACTTCCCGGCATAACCCGTGGACCCTTTCCAGCATAACCTGGCAATCCTCCCAATTTAGGGCTCCGATCCCTAAGTTGAGAAAGTTTCTATTTAGCCAGCATTAGAGCTCCAACCCCTGAACTGAGCATTTTTTTTCTGTTAGCCAGCATTAGGGCTCCAATCCCTGAACTGAGCGTTTTTCATTTAGCCAGCATTAGGGCTCCAATCCCTGAACTGAGCATTTTTCTGTTAGCCAGCATTAGGGCTCCAATCCCTGAACTGAGCATTTTTTCTGTTAGCCGACATTAGGGCTCCAATCCCTGAGTTGAGCAACCTTCCTTTAGCCGACATTAGGGCTCCAATCCCTGAGTTGTGCATTTTTACCTTTTACAACATTAGGGCTCCAATCCCTGAGTTGCGCTTTGTAGACTAGGTTTTTTTTTTTCAATCCCCTCATCATTGCTGTAAATTTTCATGACAATTAACTCACGAAATTTTCCTAGTGAAACTGGGGCAGAAAATTTCGTTCGTTTGTTTTGTTGTCTCAGCAGGTCTGACCCTGAGGTGCATGGATCGAGACGACCTACGGGATGAGTCTCAATCCAGAATAAAGAAAAGAAGAAAAGAACAAAAGAAAAAAAAGAAGATGTTCCCACATATTGGAACAAACAAAGGGCAGGTCGCTCAAAAATTGGATCAAATTCCCGAGCTCCGCCAATCCCGTTTCATTGAATACTGTAGAAATAAACAAGCGCCTACAACTTGCAAGTATCAAGATTTGGATCGAAGTCTACAAGCTGAATCAGCTAAGACCCAAGATCAAGTTGCAAAAGAATTATAGATAGGAATCTTGTAACTAGCAGTTGACAGGCATAAGTAGTTAGTTCAGTTTCAATTTCCTTTGGTTGTAATAAGGAGGTCAGTAAAGCGGTAGTAGCAACAACAACAGCAGTAACAACAAGCATTGCAATCCCATGGTAGTCCCAGCTACCAAAAGTTCCCGAACTACATTGACCTGATTCCTGTTTAGCCCAGGATATGTAGGAAACCTCTGAAGCAAAGGTTCGGTCAAATATTTTTCAAAAAATGCTTCACACGGAGTACTCGGATGGGCAAAAATCGCTCACTTTATCTTTGCACGAAAATCCTTCGTGTCTTCGGGCAAAGAGGGGCAGTTGTAAGCACGTGATTTTTGCCCTATATGAGAATTACTCCCAAAAAATTCAAAAATAAAATGATTTTCCTTGGTGTGCAATTTTGTGATATTTTTGGATAATTATTTGTATTTGTCTGTGCATGTTTATTTGTTAAATTAATAAAAATACAAAAATATGTCGCATTTTGCATGTAGGATTTAATTCTACAATTGTTAGTAATTAAGTTTGTTTTACAAAAAAATGAAAATTACAAAAATAGGCATCTTTTGCATTTTTAGCATTTAATGTACAAATATACAATTTTATGCTTAATTATTACTTAATTATGCGTTAATTGTTATTGGGAGTTAATTTACGCTTTTATAACTTATTTTAGTTCTTAATAATAATTTAAGGATTTTAAGAATTTAGTTTTAGAAAAATAAAAGAAGAATAAGAAGGAGAATAAGAAAAAGAATGGACAGAGAAGAATAGAGAGAATAAGAGAGAGAGAAAAAAAAAGCTGAATATTTAAGAGAGAAAGAAAAATTCGCGAAAAATATTTAAACTTTCAAATAAAAAAAAAACTAAAAAAAATCTTCTGCTTTCTTTCATTGTTTGAAATCAGCATTAATTGTTGTTGTTTCATAAAAGCTTGAAGCTTTTGTTTTGGGATTACTACTCCACCGGTCTGTTCCTGGGTTGTTACTGTTGCTGGACTGTTGTTGCTGTGCTGTATTGTTATTACTGCTGCTGATTCTCATCTTCATCTTCTTTTGTTTCCAATATCAGGTACACAACTGACACGTTGATTATTGTAAACTGAAACAGGAAGCATGAATACGAAAATGAAGAGTTGAAATTCTAAATTTACTTTAATTATATTCTGAATTTTATTTGTATGTATAAATTATTTAGCTTGCAAAAAATCAGAATCATGTAGCTATTTAATACATATAGTGGAACATCCGACGATAGCTTAACGGATGAACTATCTATATATTGCCTAAAAAATAAATAAATGGTGTAGTAACTTCGTCAAGTCAAAAATCAAACGAATAGGCCATCTAGTAGGAACTTGGTAGGAATATTGTTTAGTTAATTGATATTGGTTAATTTCAGCATGTAAATGGTCTAGGATTAAAATTAGATTGCTAATTTTTTTTTAATTTGACAAACTGAGAACATGCCTAGTATAATGTAACTAGGTAGTAACATGTGAATAAGACGGCTCAGGTCTAGTTTTATATCATACACGTTGGGCCTAGGCCCGCAGTGGCAACGGACTGTCCGGTTTGCATCATTTTCAGATTTATGAATCATATTCGAAATCCATCTATAACAACTCAAGCATGTAAATAAATTAAGATATTTTCTCTTTTATTTTGTAGAGACAAATTTAATAAGAAAAAATGTAGACATTTTAGGACTGTCCTTTAAAAATAAAATGAGATGAGCCTCGCCCAATAAAATGCACCAATTGCGGGGCCCTCAATAAATGTTTAATTGAGTATTTAGAATTCGGGATGGACTGTTTAGTGAGTTCCACGGTCTTACCCAGAAATAATAATACGCTAATCGCTTTAGGCACGATTTTAATAATAATACATTCCTAAACACGGGTGCGCATTTATGCGACCCAAATCCAAATCCCAAAACATTGAATAAAAATACGTTCCGGATCGCGGGTGCATTTTATGTGACGCAATCCAAAGACAATGTAAAATAACAATGTAGAAAGGAAAAGTGTAAAAATAGTAATGAATAATAAAGAGCAAATGCATTTGATCAAAACTGAAAAAATCATCCAGACAAAGTACGGTTCAATGAATTAAGCATTTATTTTGAAACAATTAAATCTTAAAACAAAATTACTGGAAATTTTAATGCCTAGAATGGCTATAGAAGTAAAATCTGCCAAGCTACCCAGGGACTCGACGGGCTTGGGATAGTGTGGAGGTCCAATTCCTGAGAATAACTTCCTTCTTTACAGTGTAAATGGTGAGGCCTTCTTCCTCCCCCTTCTCCTCCTCAATTATGGCACTGCAGTCCATCCTTATCCTCTAAGAACAAATTGTTCAACCCAGCTAGTGCTTCCTCTTATACAGTCCCCCATATCGTATCAGCTTGGTGAAAAGCTTATTCCAAACATGGAACAGGTTGCTCGAGAGGGTAGTACGGTCCACGCCATGGAGGCGACCAATTTTTATACTCTTGCCATGTGTACTGGTATCCGAGCCAAAAGGTTGTACCATGATTTTTCAGCTGTATTGGTTTGGTAATACCTTGGAGGTTCTTTCCCAATCCTTTGCCGGGTTCATATCCAGACCAAGCCAATATGCTTTCTATTTTACTGTTCCACCATTTATCCTTCTAGATGGCATTGACCCGTTCAATGTGATGATAGGTTTCCCCTCCTAGCCTTCTTCTATGTCCAATAGCCGGGATGGTTTGACTAGTGTAAATGGGGTTACTCCCATCTCCGTGAATAATCACATCCTGACGATTCCATTCGAACTTTATGACTTGATGTAGTGTGGAAGGCACGGCTCCAACGACATGGATCCATGGCCGACCCAACAGAAGATTATATGAGGCTGGTATGTCATGCACCTGAAACTCGACGTCGAACCTAGTTGGCCCCATCTGCAAGCAAAGATTGATTTCCCCAATCGTGGCCCTTTGGGACCCATCAAAAGCTTTCATATTCATGCTTCCTACCCGTATTTCATGGAAACCTTTGTCCAACCTTTCCAGAGTGTCCAATGGACAAATATTTAGGCTTGAACCTCCGTCAACCAAGACCCTGGCAATGAATTTGTCTTCCAATTGCATTGTAATGTGCAATGCCCGATTGTGATTCAACCCCTCAGGTGGTAGTTCATCTTCGTGGAAGATAATCTTATGACATTCCAATACTTGCTCCACCATATTGGCCATTTCTCCGCCAGTGATGTTATTGGGTGCATAAGCCTCGCTCAGCACTTTTATTAAAGCATTTTTATGTACCTCTGAAATTTGCAACAATGACATGATAGATATCTGAGCTGGGGTTTTGTTCAGATGGTCAATGATAGAATACTCCTTTGCTTGTACTTTTCTCCACAGGTCATCTGGCATTGTCTCAATGACAGGCTGCCTAGTAGTGACATCCTTGCTTGATCCTCCCAAGTGTTTAGGCGTATAGACTCTTCCAATCCTAGTCATTCTTTGTGCGGTGTTAGTTTCCTCTACCTTGGCCTTCCCTTTTCGCCGAGCCTCACAAAATAATCCCAGGGTATTGCTTTTGAGTTGAATGGAGGTGTGGTTGATACTGTCATAGTGAAAGGTGTGACAACTTCTACTTCAAATGGAGCAGGGTTGGCTGCAGGCGGAGCCACCTCCACCTCGAATGGAATTAATGCAGTTACCTCAACCTCGATTGGTGACTGAGTATGTACCACAATAGGAGTAAATATGACTTCAACTTTAAAGTTATCACCTTCTCGAATGAGCCCAATAGACCCCTCAGGGTCCTATTCTTCGTTCGTCTCTATCACATGTCTCCACCACCTCTATGATCAGGGAGGGGATTGTCGCGGACATTAGGTGTGGCTTCCTTTGCCTGTATGACTTTGTTGTCAATTAGCGTCTGGATCTTATCCTTCAATGTTCGACACTCAGCAGTGGTGTGCCCCTTCATACCAGAATGGTATGCACAAGTTTTGTTTGGATTGACCCATTGGGATGGGTTTTCTAATGCCACAACGAGAATAAGAGTGACGTAACATGCGGCTTTCAACCTTTCATAAAATTGGTCGATGGCCTCAGCAATGGCGGTGTATTATCTGGGTAGCTTGCGGTCGAAGTTAGGTCTTGGAAAGTTTTGGCAAGTTGGAGGTGATTAGAAATGGGATGGTTGGGAGTTATAGGTGTGATGGACAGTGGCTGATTGGGAATATCTGGGAGATGGATGTTGATATGTAGGTGGTGATGCTTGGTATGTGGGAGGAGGTGTTTGATATGTGGGTGGAGGTGTTTGATATGGTGGATGTATTTGGTATGTGAGTGGAGGTGTTTGATATGTAAGTGGAGATTTCGGGCCTTGGGCCACCGTTACTACCCCAACATTTTTTTTTGATATACCACCTGATTGTAATGCCTTATTTGTGGCATGCAGTGCCTCAAAATTCGTTACCATCCCGCTCTTGATTCCTTCTTCGATCCTTTCTCCAAGTTTGATGATGTCAGAGAATTTATGATTTTTGATAACCAACAACCTTTCATAATATAGCGGATCCTGTGCTCTGACGAAGAATTTGTTCATCTATTCCTCGTCCAAAGATGGCCTGACCTTGGCCTCTTCCGACCTTCAACAAGTAGCATACTCATGAAAAGTCTCAGTAGATTTCTTCTTAAGATTCTGAATGTAAAAGACATCCGGTGCATTCTCTGTATTGAACCTGAACCGGTCCATGAAATCTGATGCCATACTTACCCAATTGGACCATTTCTTGGGATCTTGGCTGATGTACCAAGACAAAACATCCCCGCTAAGACTCCTCATAAAGAGTTTCATTCGAATCTTTTCGTCTTTCCCGACCCCAACAAGTTTGTTGCAATAGGTCCTCAGATGGACTCTGGGATCACCTGTGCCGTCAAACATCTCAAACATGGGAGGTTTGTATCCCTCTGGTAGTTCTACATCCGGTTGTATGCATAGGTCTTCATAATTCAAACCTTCCATTCTTTTGCCGCATTCGACACCTTGAACTCGGCTGGTCAGCTTCTTGAGTTCTTCAGCCATGTTTTTAATGAGCAGGTCCTTTTCGGAGGATTCCTGTGTGTAGGATACGGGTTGGATGGAGCGAGGTATGGTTTCTATGTATATAGGGTTTCTTTGATGGGTTCCAGGGACTTGGGTGTAATGATGGTCGTTGGTGGAGTTTTGGGGATCGGGAACGGGTTGCAGTATGTAGTAAGTGGTGGTTGGTGGGTACTGAATTGGCTGATGGTGATGTTGTGGCGGAGTTGGTATTGGTAATGGATTGAGATTTTGGGGTGGAGTTGCATATTGATTTGGTGCGGGAGGATTTTGTGGATGTTGGTTTTGTGCGTTATGGGGAGGTGCTGGGTTCTTTGTGGTTTGTTGGTGGATGTTGGGGACATTTATGGTGAGTGACAAGTTTTCCAAGTTACGAACCTGCTCAAGTTCTCATTTCAATTGTAATATCTTTTGTTCCAATCTCAGGACTAGAACATTTGGGGCCGGAGTACTACGGCCATCTGAGGTTTCTGCGTTCTCAACATTCTCCTTTCGGATACCACTTAAGTCGTCCATTTTTACTTTTCCTCTGCCTTTTGTGTTGCTTGGAGGAGGAAGAGGTGGAGGGCCTCTAGATCTGGTGTGCTGACGAGGCCAATATGAGTGAACAAACCTAAGGGGATGAGAATAATAAAATAAGGAAAAAACAAAAAAGGTAACAAGTCAGTGAGGATTTTGAAATGTGAGCAATATTTAAACACATATTGCGGAAATGTAAATTAGTGTCCTACTTTGGCAACCTCATTGTGCCTGAGGTAGGCCTAGAGACCAATAAATTTGGAGAAATTTAAATGCCAATAAATGCTTCATTTCATAATATAAAAATAGATGAATCCCAAAACGACACAAAGATAATAAAAATAAGTCACCACTGGCACTTGACCTTATTACATTTTAGGAAAGTAAATAATCTAGCCTATTTGGTCCCACAAGGACCTTCCTCAAGCTGAATGCTCTCGTTGATCAAATCCTCCAGTTCGCGTAGGTTCACCAATAAGAATGCCTCTGCCAAATGTCTTCCTTCGTTTCTGTTTAACCAAAAATCTGAGTCTTTGGTCAAAGCTAAAAAGAAATTCGGGTTACTGATAATCAGGAGACAAAAATAAAATACTTTTGAGAACGATGGTAAAGAAGCAAATAGATGTATATTTCAATAAATTCTCAATAGTATTCCGTATCCTTACAAATGATGATGCTTCTTCCTTTTATAGATAATTCTAGGTAAAGGAATGAAGCCTCAGCTTTAATGATATAATCATGAGTAATAAATGATATTAAATAAGCCGTTATACAATCATTCCTATTAAATACTGATTTCATAACGTATCAAGTATTTAATAATGAATTTGGACTCCTTTCTGTCACCAGATCTTTGCTTTCAATGCCTTCTATCCGTTGGCTGTAGATAATTTAAATTGGTACGAGACTCGTATCTATACGTCGTCTCGTGCCTATTTAAATTCTTCTTCCCGTGGCTGTTTCCATCCGTGCCTCTTAGTCAATTGCTGCGCTTTGACCATTTAACTAATCCACGTGTCATGCCACATCATCTTTTAATATAAACTCAGTTTTTTCCCAATACAGATAGTCCCCCCACTTTCCATTTTTTTTATCAATTAAATAATTGGGAAGTGGATCTTCATGTAAAAGGAATTTTTACCACAATTAATGCTCATGACAGTACTAACGTCTCATCAGTCTTTTCCATTTAATGTTCTGCCCGTGTGTCATTTTCTAATTGATTCCACTATTCATACTCTTTTTCGAGACTTCTTCACTCTCACTATTTACGAAGTGATAGCTGCCTTTATTATAGGCTTTTCATCATTACACTTAAAAAGTTGACGGTTCCCATTTTACACATAACTTTGTCCTCCTTTGTCTTCTTCACAAATCTTCAACACATACTTCCTTCTTAACAATGTCTTCTTCAAACCCTAACCATAAAAAATTTCCAATTCTAGATCAATTCCCCAACGCCCCTGTTAGACACAGAAGAGGCGGAGGAGGTAGGCTTCGAATAGGGTTAGAATCTACGCGAGGCGGCTCCTCTGATTCTTCTTCAAGGAGTTCTATCCCAAAAGCCCCTTCTTCTAAGAGTAGGGAAATTCTTGATCCTTCTAAAGAACCCTCTGTTGATGATATAGTTCCCGGTGATTTGTCTTTTGAAAGTGACAAAATGTCTCTTCAAAAACAAATTAAAAATTTAGAAAGAGCCGATACTTACCCAACAATAGTAACCGAGCTTACAATCCCCACCATAAGAAGAGATTGTAACTGGAAGGATAGTCTTCGAATGTCAATTCCTTCCCCAAATCAAAGAATTTCCTCTTTTAGAAGTGGGTATTCTTCTGTTTACACTTACCCTTTCACTTTAGGTTTCAATCCTCCGATTGACCCAGTTATTCTCGATTTTTGTCGTTTCTTTACAATTTGTTTGGCCCAAATCGGTCCATTGGTGTGGAGAACAGTGGCTTGTTTGAGATATTTATCTTCCAAGGCCAATGTCAATTTCACCTTTTCTCACCTCATTCATCTATACCATCCTAACTTAATACGCCATGTGGTTTTTACCTTAACTGTGAGGAGCAAAAAGGTTTTGGTAAATCCTGAGGATGACAAAGATCGTGGATGGTATATCCGTTACGTTGCTGTCCATACAGTGGACTTGATTGGTGAAGCAAATATTCCCTTCCCTGAGAAGTGAAATTTTGAACGTAGGTTTCCTTTTATTTACCGTACCTACTTTTGAGAATTTCAAAAGAAAGTTGTTTTTCAATCTCGTCCCTTCTTGGTTTTTTGTAGCAACCATGGGTAATGTGGAACCTATTCCCAACTTTCGTGGTTGGGTAGACTCACTTTTGAAGATTGCTTCTAGGGAGCAGAGAACTTGGAAATCAATTTCTTCCTTACATGGCTGGAAAGTCAAAACACATGGTATCCCCCTTTTATATGAAATTTTTTTTACATGTTAAGCGCTTTTTCCTCAACTTTAATCATGTATATCCATCCTTTAATCAGGATTTGGCATTAGAGGAATGACGGCTGAAGTAGCTATGGCCATTCGCATGTCTGCGAATGCTGCTCTTGATTTGGATAAGGCTCGAGCCTTGCTGCCTAAAAGGAAAGCTACAAAGGAAAGTTCTGAAGAAGAAGAGGAGAGTACCTCCCTAATTACCAGGCCGAGGGTCAGGAGACGAATAATCATTGATGATGAAATTGAAAACACTCCTGCTCGTACCTCCGCCACCGAGCCTGTTTTGATTCAATCTGATGAGGACACCGAACCAAGATATAATGATGAATCAATTCAGCATCTTTTTGACAAAGGTTTCGGGAGTGGCGATCTCGGCCCTGTTTTTGATGAAGCTCCTCTTTCCTCATTTGTTCCTATTTCCTCCATTCCTCTGCCAGCTGTAAGTATTTCGTTACCAGTTTTGACGACTTCCGTTCTTTTGCCAGTCTCTACCGCTCCTATATCCATTCCCTTGGCTATTTCTACCGCACCTGCTTCCGCTCCTGTGTTGGTTTCTACATCTTTTCCTTCCATTCCTTCCATTGCTCCTCTTCCCTCTGTTCATCATACAGAGACAGGTTCTAGCAGTGGAAGTATGACTATGAGAAGTGTTACTTTGGAGGTTCCTGCCAATCATAACCTCTTGAGGAAGACCGGCAGAGCCGATGTTTGGATCGAACCTCTAATTGGAGATATCGAGAAGAAGAAGATGGAGAGCCATAGCTGCTTAACTCTGATGAATGACGTAGTTCATTCTACTTTGAAGGTATTTTTACCAACAAGTTTTTTTTTAAATTATCTTCAATCTCTCATTTCCATGACTTACCTCTGTAGGCTAACCTTATTGGCACGGAATTAATGGGAAGAATTTTCCTACTGGAAAGAAGAGCTCATGAGTCTGAAAAGACTATGCACGAGGCCGAGGAAATAGCTAGGGGAGCCCAGCTTGAAGCAACCAATTGGAAGGAGCAGTGCGAGAATGCTCAAGGGACCATAGAGGAGTTGCAAGAAGATAAAAATCTCCTGGAGCAGCAAAACCGTGGTTTAACTTCTGAACTGGCAACTGTCAAAGCCTCTTCAAGCCAATTGAAAAGAGACAAAGAGCTTTTGGAATGCTCTTTGTCAGAACAATTATCCAGGGCTAGTGAAGAAGTTAGAGAGCTGAAGGCACTTTTGGCTAGGAAGGAAGAATATGCAGGAGAGTTAGTGCAAAGCTTGACTCAAGCTCAGGCTGACTTACAGACTTCCTCTGACGAGATTCATGCCTTGAAGAGTTCTCATGCTTCTCTTGAAGCTTCCCTTGATTCCCATTTAGCTGAATATCAAATCTTAAAAAACGATCTTGCTATGTGGGAAAAGGAATATGGACTTCTAGAGGAAAATTTTAACATAAAAGTGAGTTGGGCTTTCCTGAAATCTCGTCGTGATGCTTTGACGGAAGCTGCTCAAGAAGGTTTTGACTTGCAGTCTGAACTGGCCAAAGTCATAGATACCATCGAGAAAAGCCAACAGTCTGCTGATACTCCTTCTCCTGCACTTGAAGTTCCTGGAACAGAAGAACTTTTAAATGAAGAAGTGAATACTGCAGCAATTGGGATTACAATTCCTGCTTCAGCTGAAAATGTTGCAATTCCAGCTTCAGAGGGTGAAACTTCTATGACTCAGTCTGTGGAAGTTGAAGCTTCCGTGACTCTTGCTTCCCTCGTTGATCCTAACATTTCAAGCTCAGCTGAAACCGTTCTTGTTACTGCTTCTTCAGAAGTTGCCACCGTGCCTATGGCTGAAAGTGAAATTAATATTGCAACTTCTGATGCGCTAACCCCTTCAATTGAATGATGGTTTTATCCCTTAGTTTTTAAGGGATTTTTTGGTGAAAGTCCCCAGTTATCATAATGGGACACTTGTATAAACTTTTATTGACTAAGTTTCTACTTAGTCTTTTTAATTATATTAAGAAGTTTTGTTAGTACTGCAATGTGTTCTATTCTTGCCTTTACCTTACTTATTTAGGACTTATAGAATAGTTTAGCATTTTTATCCTTTGAAAATGCTTTATGATACTTCTCATGACTTATTAACATGAGGCTTATAAAAGAGGGCCCTTTTATTTTATCGACACTTAATGAAGAAGACGTCTCAACTTCATAATGGTGTTATAATACGATGAAAGTAATAGGAAAACACACGTTTTATATGAAACAACTTTGGCAAGTTTTTATTCATAAACTTTTAACAAGTGTTTGACTGTTACATGTATTACAATACATCTACAACTTTCTCGTAACTATTTTTCTTGTAACAGATTTGTAAATAACATAAAATAAACAAGGTTTTTCTTCATAACCTGTTTCAGTACATAGTCATGACCCTATCTTTACATGTTAAGAAGGGTTTGAGAGGTGACTTTGTTTATGAGTTTGAGAGATGACTCTGTTGTTCTCATGAATGCTAAAGACTTCGTAACTTTTTCTCAACACTTGCTTCTTTGTAGCCGATTTTTGTTCGATACTCGTATCTGTTTCTTTCTCTACACATATCTGTGTATAATCTACAGTCCCCCAAGTGTTTGAGCGGTGAAGTATGAAGCCTCGAGCACTTGTTTATTTCTTTTACTTTGGCCCTTTTCCTGAAACAGAAAGATATACGGGACTCGACGGTGCGATTATAGATGAAGACTGCCTAACTCGTGTGTATTTCCATCAGATTAATTATAACCCTGGGCTAGGAATTTAAGAATACTCCATTTTTCCTTGCAGGTTGTGACTCATCATTTGGCACGAGTTAGGATATTTTGCCTAGCATCTAAAATCGTTAGTAAAATATTAATAAACCAAGAGAGAAATTTTAACATGATGATACCTGACCGTAGGTACTTTCTTAAAAGTAATATCTTTTTAAGTGGACAACATTCCAATGTGAGGGTAAAACTTTACCATCCATTGTTTCCAACTGGTATGCTCCTTTTCCCGCAATGCCACGGACTTTGTATGGTCCATCCCATGTTGGACTTAGCTTTCCTGATTTAGCAGCTTTTGCAGATTGGAACACCTTTTTAAGCACGAAGTCCCCAATTTTGAAAAATCTGAGGCGTGCTTTCCTATTGTAATATCGTTCTATTACTTGCTTTTGTGCTGCCATTCTTATCAAAGCAGCTTCTCTTCTTCCTTCAAGTAAATCTAGGCTAACCCGCATCTCTTCATTATTAGATTCCTCCGTTGCCTGATCGTATCGTGTGCTTGGCTCACCTATTTCAACTGGAATTAAGGCTTCTGTACCATAAACCATCGAAAATGGTGTTTCTCCAGTGCCTGTTTTGGTCGTTGTACGATAAGCCCATAGTACTCCAGGTAACACCTCAGGCCAATTACCTTTTGAATCTTGTAACCTCTTTTTCAAGTTATTAATAATAACTTTGTTAGTTGATTCTGCTTGTCCATTCCCCACCGGATGATATGGCGTAGACGTTATTCTTTTGATCTGCCAACTTCGAAGAAATTCTGTAACTTGTGCTCCAATAAATTGTGGTCCATTGTCACACACGATCTCTTTTGGTACTCCAAAGCGGCATATTATATTTCGCCATTGAAGTCTTTAACTTCTTTTTCTCGTACCTGTTTAAATGCCCCTGCTTCCACCCATTTAGTGAAATAATCCGTAAGTACAAGTAGAAATTTTACCTGACCTTTTGCTTGTGGAAGTGGACCTACGATATCCATTCCCCATTTCATAAAGGGCCAAGGGGCTAAAACAGGATGTAGTAACTCAGCTGGTCTGTGCATATTATTGCCGTACCTTTGACATTTATCACATTTGGACACGAAACTGGTTGCCTCTTCTTCCATCTTAGGCCAATAATATCCTGTGCGAATTAACGTTCTTACCAGTGACCGTCCTCCTGCGTGATTCCCACAATGTCCTTCATGTACTTCTCTCATGACATATTCGGTTTGAGAGGGACCGAGACACCTTGCTAGTGGTCCGCCGAACATCTTTCGATAAAGATTACCTTGATATAAACAATATCGTGCAGCTTTTTTGCGAAGCGCGTAAGCCTTTCCTTTGTCATTAGGCACGGTTCCGTGCTGTAAGAAGGCAACAATTTCATTTCTCCAATCCCATGTTA
This sequence comes from Nicotiana tabacum, assembly GCF_000715075.1. Lineage (NCBI taxonomy): Eukaryota > Viridiplantae > Streptophyta > Magnoliopsida > Solanales > Solanaceae > Nicotiana > Nicotiana tabacum. The sequence goes on along the minus strand of NC_134090.1, from coordinate 34,786,033 downwards.
GATGATTAAAATTTACCTCGTTTTTATCAGGTTCAAGAATGGAATGAAATAGATGTATGACTGAAGCATCTATATTGTTTGCCACGTCTGCTGCGGATGCAAGGTTAGCTAAAGCATCTGCCTCTACATTCTCATCCCTTGGGATCTGCACTACTTTCCAAGTTTGGAATTGCTTTATTAACTCCCGTACCTTTGCGAGGTATTCTTGCATTCGTGACTCTCTGGCTGTATAAGTCCCCAGCATCTGATTAACCACGAGTTGAGAATCACTCTTGATTATAATCTGTGTTATGCCGAGTTCTCGTGCCAATTCTAAACCTGCAATTACAACCTCATACTCTGCTTCATTGTTAGTTATAGAATGACATTTTATAGCCTGTCTAATGGTCTCACCCGCAGGTGGTACGAGGACTATTCCTAAGCCTACCCCTTTTACATTAGATGAACCATCAGCGTATAAAACCCAAGTCCCCGGGTTCGCACCATTAAAAACTAATAATTCTTTTTCTGCTTCTAAATGCATCCCCTGGCTAAAATCAGCCACGAAATCAGCTAGTACTTGAGACTTTATAGCGGTCCTGGGTTGATAAATAACTTCATACTCACTTAGTTCTATAGCCCATTTTGCTAATCTTCCTGAAAGTTCGTGTTTATGCAAAATATTTCGAAGTGGAAAAGCAGTAACAACTACAATGGGATGACATTGAAAATAAGGTCTTAACTTTCTAGATGCCATGATCAAAGCTAATGCTAATTTTTCTAGCTGTGGGTATCGTGTCTCAGCTTCCAATAAGGACTTACTTACATAATAAATAGGAGATTGTTTACTTTGGTCCTCGCAGACTAAAACAGCACTTACTGCGACTTCAGACACGGCCAGATAAATGAGAAGTTTTTCCCCCACCTTCGGTTTTGCCAACAATGGTGGTTTTGACAAATAAGCTTTCAAATTTCTAAGAGCTTGTTGGCAATCTTCATTCCATTCAAAATGATCTTGCTTTTTAAGTGCAGAGAAAAACTTAAAACACCTTTCCGAGGATTTGGAAATAAATCTCCCCAAAGCTGCAATTCTTCCCGTTAATCTTTGTACTTCCTTTTTATTAGTAAGTATATCCGGGATTTCTTCTATTGCTTTGATCTGAGAAGGATTCTCTTTAATGCCACGATTAGAAACAAGAAAACCTAAAAACTTACCTGATGCAACCCCAAATGCACATTTTTCTGGGTTGAGTTTCATATTAAATTTTCGCAAAATTTCAAAAGTAACAGATAGATGAGAAACATGGTCGTGAGATTGCTGGGTTTTGACGAGCATATCGTCTATATATACCTCCATCGTTTTTCCTAAATGTTCTTGGAACATTTTGGTGACCAACCTTTGATAGGTTGCCCCAGCATATTTGAGGCCAAAGGGCATTACTTTATAACAGTAAGTCCCCCTGTCTGTGATGAAAGAAGTTTTATCTTCATCACCAGGATCCATTTTAATCTGATTATATCCTGAGTATGCATCTAAAAAACTTAAAAGTTCATGACCTGCGGTTGCATCAATTAGTTGATCTATATGCGGTAAGGGAAAGGAATCTTTTGGACAGTCTTTATTTAAATCGGTATAATCTACACAAACACGCCACTTACCAATTTTCTTGGGTACGACCACCGTATTAGCTAACCAAGTAGGATATTTTACCTCACGGATTGATCCGATTTTTAATAACTTTTGGACTTCCTCCTGAATCACCTGGTTCTTGAAAGCACCTTGTTTCCGTTTCTTTTGCTTTATTGGTGTGAAAGAGGGGTCCTCATTGAGTTTGTGAGTTACCACATTCGGTGGAATACCTGTCATGTCAGCGTGGGACCAAGCAAAGCAGTCTAAGTTAGTTTTTAAAAATTCGATTATCATACCTCGCATGTTCGTGGTTAAATTGGCCCCGACATAAACCTTCCGTTCAGGCCATTGATCAAATAACATCACTGCCTCAAGATCTTCAATTGTCGTTTTGATGCTTTCATTTTCTTCAGGTTCTTGAATTGTGTCAGGTCTTGAGTCCAAATCCGTGTTTTCCTGTTCAGTTGAAGTTTGATCTTTTTTACCTTCAACTGTTTCCTGTAATTGCTACTTTTCTTTATTCTCAGCGCTCGTACTTGTTACAGCGTTGACACTTTTAGCCATCTGCTGATCCCCACGAATTTGGTAAATTCCCCATGGTGATGGGAATTTAATAACCTGATGTAGAGTTGATGGGACAACGTCCATATCGTGTATCCATGGTCTCCCCATGATCATATTGTAGGCCATTTCCATATCAACTACCTGAAATTTAGTTTCCTTCACAACACCCATAGCAAAAGTTGTTAGAAATACCTCACCTTTTGTTACTACACTTGAATTGTCAAAGCCTGACAAGGTGTGCGCCTTGGGTATCATTTTGTCTTCAGCTTGCATCTCTCGTAGTACCCTTAATAATATAATGTTTACAGAACTCCATGGATCAATCAAAACTCGTTTTACATTAGTATCATGTACAAGTAAAGATATTACCAGTGCGTCATTATGTGGAGTTGTTACTCCTTCGGTATCTGCGTCATCAAATGAAATACTTTCATTTTCAAGGACCTGCCGCACCCGTTTCCCGTGTGTAATTGTTACCTTAGAAACCTTGTTGGAGGCTGTATAGGTTACGCCGTGAATGTCCTCTCCCCCGCTTATGACATTCACTGTCCTTTTGGGTGAAGGAGGTTGTGGTGGCTCTTGTCTGTTTTTCATATAAGCTTGTTTTCCTTTCTCACTAAATAACTCAGTGAGGTACCCTTGCTTTAATAAATGATCCACTTCACTCTGCAGGAATCTGCATTCTGAAGTTTTGTGCCCGTGATCGTTGTGAAATTCGCACCAATGATCTGGATTGCGTCTACTTGGATTTGACCGCATCTCTTTCGGCCACCGTACCTTATCTCCCATGCTTCTTAAAACAGATACGAGCTCAGAGGTAGATACATTAAAATTATATCCACTGAATCGTGCCTTTAAACTCCTGTCATCATCTCGTGATTCTTGTCTGTTTCGATCATTCCTGAACTTTGAAAAAGAACCAGAATCCCGATTCCTTGATTTTTGATCATATTGCTGGCTATCTTGTTTCGACCGTGGGTCATTTCCTGCGGGTCCCATATATGGATCGTACCTGTTTTTACCTGATATTTTTTCGGTTTCTGACCTTCGGGTACCGCCCCTTTTTTCATGATGGAGCTTAGGTACGGTATCTTCTTCGATTCGCAACTTCGTGCTATACCTGTTGTAAACATCATTCCATGTGGTTGCAGGAAATTCTCTAAGACTTTCTTTGAGTCGTCTCGTGGCTTCAGAACTTTTGTCATTTAAATTACTTGCAAAAGCTATAGCAGCCCAATTGTCAGGCACACGAGGTAGAGTCATTCTTTCACGCTGGAATCTATCAACGAAGTTTCTAAGCAACTCTGAATCCCCTTGTTTGATTTTGAAAATATCTTCCATCCTTTTCTCAACCTTTTGTGCTCCCGAATGTGCTTTAATAAAAGAATCTGCAAGCTCAGCAAAAGAATTAATAGAATTTTCAGATAAAAGAGAATACCAGGTTAATGCACCCTTGGTGAGTGTTTCTCCAAATTTCTTGACCAATACTGATTCAATTTCTTGTTTGGTCAAGTCGTTGCCTTTTACGCCGGTTGTAAATGCAGTTACGTGGTCACGTGGGTCTGTAGTACCATCATATTTCGGGATGTCAGGCATTTTGAACTTTTTCGAAATTGGAAGGGGAGCAACACTAGGCTTCCATGGTTGTTGTGAGTATTTGTCCATGTCTACTCCTTTTATTACAGGTGGAACTCCAGGGATTTGTTCAATACGCTCATTTTGTTCCTTAAGCTGTTTCTGCAAGGTTAGTACTAAATTTTGCAAATACGAATTATTTAAATTACCTGGTCCCCCTTCTTGTGGTTCACTGGGGGTTGCTCCATTTCCAGAATTATCAAGACCAGAACGGGGGTTCTCCAATGTATTATTATTAGGAGTTGGTGTAGGTGGGGCAGCAGGCAATCGACTAACAAGTGCCTGAAGAGCTTTGCCGACCTGTGCATCAATTAGCTTTTGTAAAGCTTCAGTTGTAACTCCTTCAAAATGTTCAGATTGCTCTTGTTGATCAGCACGTGATTCAGTAACATGAGTGCCTTCACGAGATTGACGTGGTGAATTTAGAGGAGAGGGAACCACATTATCTTGATTTTGATGTATTTGATTCTCATGGTTTCCCAATGTGTTGTTACTATTGTTGTCGGCGTTGTTGTTTGACATGGTGTAGCTTAAAAGGAAAGATTATCAGATTCCCGGTAACGGAACCAATTTGTTTAACCAAAAATCTGAGTCTTTGGTCAAAGCTAAAAAGAAATTCGGGTTACTGATAATCAGGAGACAAAAATAAAATACTTTTGAGAACGATGGTAAAGAAGCAAATAGATGTATATTTTAATAAATTCTCAATAGTATTCTGTGTCCTTACAAATGATGATGCTTCTTCCTTTTACATATAATTCTAGGTAAAGGAATGAAGCCTCAGCTTTAATGATATAATCATGAGTAATAAATGATATTAAATAAGCCGTTATACAATCATTCCTATTAAATACCGATTTCATAACGTATCAAGTATTTAATAATGAATTTGGACTCCTTTCTGTCACCAGATCTTTGCTTTCAATGCCTTCTATCCGTTGGCTGTAGATAATTTAAATTGGTACGAGACTCGTATCTATACATCGTCTCGTGCCTATTTAAATTCTTCTTCCTGTGGCTGTTTCCATTCGTGCCTCTTAGTCAATTGCTGCGCTTTGACCATTTAACTAATCCACGTGTCATGCCACATCATCTTTTAATATAAACTCAGTTTTTTCCCAATACAGTTTCCCTCAGCATTCTGGCAGTCGGTGACTTTCTTCCTCACTTTTCCTTCCAATTCTAACAGGTTTTATTCCAGATATTCCAGCTTTTCGCTAGATTCTCTTTCCATTCATTAATTTGGTCATCTGATGGAAGATTTCTTCACTAGTCTAGCAAGAGTAAGGGTGTACTAACCATACCGAAGTTGGGGACCTCGTTCCTCATTTTTTGCAAAACAAAAAAGGGTTAGGCCTTTTTCCCCACCATACTCGACTATTTATACATTCATGATTAGCATATTGGTATTTTGTTCTCCAAATTAATGCACAGAATGTGGTTGTATCCGTTGGAATTATGGAAACCCCGGTGGACTTTGGATAAGGCTCATCTTAAAGGATCATTATATGGACAATATAATTGATCCGACTAGGTTTGACCATGATGCATGCACAATTTCGATCAGAGTAAGGTTACTATGGGATTTTAGACTAGTACCCTCAAGCGGACAACTTGAGGGGGAAAGACACGAAATCGTCGACTGCACTGCTGATCGACTGGTTTTACCACAAATAAGCCTTTCCGAATTTAAGGGTAATAAATAGGAAGAGCGCAACCACTCATTAAACGTTGCTATAGGATTTGATACGCATGAGTAGAATATGATATGGAGCATGATTTATGCAACAATTAATATCATGTAGTCAGGTATTTGCACGTAGGAAAAAATAAATACAATATTTAAATAGTTGAAATACAGTTATGGAAAAGGAAAACAAAGAGGCATGTCAGTTTCATGAATAAAAGAAATATAAATGCTTAAAATAGGCAGTTAAATTCAAATAAGGGGAAAGGGTACGGGGTAAAACATGCTTGGACTGATTCACAAAAGACAAGTTCGTTATGGTAAGAGCCTAAAGGTATACCTAGCAGAGTCGTCATGCTGTCGCACCCCCTTTTTTCCTCCGCGGAGAAAGTCCGGGTTTCGACATTCATGGGGGGTAATAACTTATTTCCTTTTGGGAATTGGGTATTTGAAGAGTCGCCACCTAACCGATTATGGTGCGTTAGGGCACCCATAGCGATTAACTCTTGGATTGATTTGAATTACCAGAGATTTAGGGTAAGGGCTCGAAATAACCTTGAGGGGAAGGTGTTAGGCACCCTTCTCGGTCCACAACGGTGGGTCCTGACCGAACTTATACTTTTGAAATAGTCCATTAACGAATAAATAGTTTTAAACACATAATTACAAGTAAGAGCATGACTCAAATAATGAGACAAAGGAAAGGCTTAAACAAATTGTACACATATGAAAAGTAAAGGGAATTTGGGAAGGAGGGATCCTAGGTTGGTTAGCCTACAGGATCACTCCACGCAATGTCCGGTAAACACTCCTCAATGAGGGGATACACGTGACATTAGCGCATAGTCATCATATTCATATCTACCCTTCCCACCCCTTAATGGTTATTATAGCGAGTGTTGTTTAACGATCTCTATTGCGTGTTGTTACCCGTCCCTTCTGAATGGTCTTGGAGGAAATCAGGACCTCTACCTATATGCAGTTCTAGACAGACCCTTAAGGTTTAAAAGGAGAAAATACTAGGCGACAGGCAAGAACAAATAGGACTTTAGCAAATAAGGCAGGAAAGAAGAAATTAGAGGCTCATGTTTACCTCCACAAATAATGCACTTAACAACACGACTCGAACACAAATAAGGGTAGTATTATTAAACAAGATCCTAAGGCATGATGTCTAAGTGAATATCAGAACACAAGAGACATGCAGATTTTTTTTTAAACTTAGAAGCAAGGGCCTAATCAGTTTGCTTACTGTTTTTAAGCATGTTAATCATTAAGCAATAAACACAAAGAGATAGTTTCCAGGTTTATAAGAAATTTAATTACCTAAGGCTTGCCTAGGCTTGGGGTAATGCACAATTATTACCAGAACTATTAAAACATGGTAGAAGATATTTTACCTAAAGCATGTTGTTCTAAGTTTTACAAGATACAGAATTATTACCAGTTTTACTTAAACAAGATAATTAGACGTGAGATTGTTTTATATCCTTTTTCATGCATCAGTAGATTAACTAGGTGTGACTGAGCGAGTATGAACGAGATCTTAAATATGGTATCTAATATGCACATATAAGGTTCAGAATGGTTTATATGCAGAATTACTAAAGCAGGATTTCTAAACGCATAGCAGGTTACAATATGATTTCAAAATATGCATAAATAATAGTTTATTTTAATGTTGTCGTTTATCCTAGAAACAGGATTTCTAAGTGATAATAAGGATGTCAAAATGAGATGCTGAAAACAGTATACATGAAACCTAGGAGCATGGTATCTAATGCATGATATGCTTTGCATGTATTGGTCCTAAACATGGATTCTAATGCACATATGGGAAATGTAAACCTAAAGCATGGTTTCTACCCATTGATATTTATAACATATATGACTACCCTCCCCTTTTCACTAGCTAACCCCAATATTCATTTACAATAATTATTACGAACCAGTATTGAAATGAATTACATAGATAAAGAAAAATAAGAAGTTACACTATAGGGAGCCTGAAAACAGGCCCAGATTTCCAGAACCTCAAATGCCCAGATTATTTTATAGCCTTTCTCATATCTGGGTGTGTCAGAGCTCCCTAAAGGACCTCAAGGGATCCCGGACAGTGCTCATACCCATATTTCACAACCATAATTGAGTAAGTGCAGTGTGGAAGATCCAACTCCAATGCATCAGAGTTTAGAGAGATCTCATAGGGGTCCCTAAGCAGTCACACATCAGAGGGGCCAGAACTTAAGGACCTAAGAGTAGTGTGAGAGTGCTTGACATAGTTTTGAAAAGGTTTGAATGAAAATAGTGTTGAAAGAGACTCAGTTGAAATAGTTTTATATAATAAAGAGAGTTGCTCAGTAAAATAGTCTTTTGATAAGAGTTGTGGAATCAAATAAACAACATACCCAACACAGAACCAAAATAGGTTCTGCAGCATACAAAGAACAACCTTCACATAGGGGTAATGGGAATTGGGGACATATAAAGCGTATGCAATGAACACACAATAGACAGAAGTGCACATAGCTACAGATAGGGATTAGGGTACACCATGAACTTCAGAATTAACACAGAACCAAGTAACTTAAGGTACAAATGTTTTTGCCAAAGAAAGGTTCATACTAAAACCAGTTAAACATAAAATGGAACAGAGTCACATTGAGACATACTTCAAGGGGGGGTAATATTTCATAAGCATGCTGATCCTAATGGGGGTAGTACATAACATAACCAGATAGACAAGAAAACATCTCAACTACAAGTTGCACAACAAAACCATAGATAAAAACATACTAGAAACAGGATGAATGAAGTAGTAAAAGAAACATATTGTTTTTGAAACTTGAATTAAAATCAGAACATACCAGTAAAGAAGATAGTAAACACAAAGTGGAGGATAAGAGAGCACAATAATTATCCTTGGCTCACAGCCGGCTAATTCAAGACAGTAGCAAGCAGTAAAGAAAGAAAGCAGAAAGCTTTAAGTGTGAGAGATACTTTTTTTAAACCAATGTGTTCGTGTGTTTGTGTTAATGAGAGAGTATGTATATATAGTTTGATACTAGGTAGAATAATAAGGTAAAAATCAAAGTCAAGCAGTAATTATGGGGACTCAGAACCAATCAGTATAAAATCAATGTAATTACTCCTCAATTAAGGGAGTTAACTTCAAACGGTAAAGACAAATAAGAAAAGAGATCACATAACACTGGAACATAGCACATAAGGAAATATTTTCAGGCATAGTAAGTATAGAACAAGTAATTAGGCTAGGTTCAGAAAAATATAATTAAGGAAAATACTTAAAAATCGATTGACAGCATAGTCGACCAAAACATAAGGAAAGAAAATATCTTAGAGGTTGAAAATTAGAAAGGAAATCATCACAAGAGATTAGTGAAAGGTATCAATTATTGGAAATTAGGGATTCAAACATGAGTAGTACTGATTAAGGGGAGATTACCACAAGTCTCTATGCATACACGGAAAAACACATAATAGGCAAGAAGAGGCAAAAAATCAGAAACCCTAATGAGCACAGTAGTAAAAATCACATAGAATCAGGGATTCAACTAGAAAAAATAGTAATAATTATAGGAATTGACAGAATAAACATAATATAAGCGGAAGAAGCAAAAATTAGAAACCCTAATGAACATAATAGGGTAAAATTTCAGAAACTCAGAACGTTCATGAGAAACAAGCACACATACGGATCAAATCATCAGAGACAGACTCAGAACCTAGGATTAGGACCAAGGGACTTAAGGTTTTAACATAATAAATCAAATAAAAGGGTAAAAACATGAATAAACGTTCATACGTAGTAAAAATCATAGAATAATACGGAAAATCAGAAGGAAAAGTCATTTTGAAAAGGTGTTAAGAAATCCTAGTTTGAAGATGAAAAGACATTTTTGAAAAATTGGAGAGATTCTTAAGAAAATAGTAAAGATAACTCAAAATATACTCAGATCTGTGGTATACTGAAGAGTCAAGAGATGAGTTAGGGTTTCAGAGAGAGATAACCCAGAGATAAAGAGATTCCGACTTAGAAGCCATGGATCTAGCCGGAAAATATAAAGATCTTACTCGAACGGCCAAGGGTGGCCTAATAACGGCATGAAAAGGCCATGGGTGTGAGTTGAACAGCCTCTGGTCCCCTTGAGGACCTCAAGGTAGCAAAGATCTGGCATGTGAGGGAGCCATGGAGGCTAGGGATGGTGGTTGAGCCACCATTGTTACCAGCGAGCCAACGGCCGGTGAGAGGAGCTTAGGGTTTAGCAGAGAGAGCTTGAAAGACATGAGAGGATGTAACAGCGGAGCAGAAGAGAGAATGAGAGAATCGGAATGAGGGCTTGGGGGGGTAGTCTTTTAGGTTAATTATGGAAAGTGGAGATCTGGATCGTTGATTAAAATTGATCAACGGTCCAGATTAGATAAGGGATTGGGTCGGGTAGGATAAGGTATTGGGCCTGGGGTATTTGGGCCGTTTTAATTGGGTTGGGGTTTGATTTAATTAGGCTATAATTGAAATGAAAGTGGCTATTTATTAAATACCCAATGTAAATTAATTAAAAAAAATTACAAAAATAGTTGTTAATTATAAAAATGAATTTCATGCATAGAAAATAATTTAAAAATATTTATTTAGTATTTAAAAATACACATGATTAATTTCTGGATGAAAATAGTACAAAATCATATGATTGGGCTATAATTGCAAAGTTATTGTAATTATAGCCAAAAGGTATTTAGTCTCCTCGTGGATTCTCAGCTTTTTTTCATTTAGGTTACTTGCAAATGCCATAGCCTCCCAATTATCAGGTACACGTGGTAACATCATCCTTTCACGCTGGAATCTATCCACGAATTTCCTGAGTAGCTCTGTATCTCCTTGTTTTATTTTGAAGATGCCTTCCATCCTCTTTTTGATTTTTGCGCTCCCAAGTGTGCTTTTATAAATGAATCTGCAAGCTCAGCGAAAGAATCAATAGAATTTTCAGGTGTTGATACCTAATTTTTCCCAAAAGATATTTCAAATTGCATATATGTCTTCAAAATCATGCATTGATTAGCAATTGATATTTTTTTATATTTTTATTAATTTATCCAGCATTTTATTTCCATGAAATAATTACAAAATTACCTCAAAAATGATTTCAAAAGCATTTCTTGATGTAATGTATTATTTTTGGTCCTAATAAGACCAAATTATTTTATAATTAGCCAAATAAAAGAGAGTTTACGAGAATTCCCTGCAACAACTTGGAATGATGTTTGCAACAGGTATAGCACGAAGCTGCGGATAGAAGAAGATACTACTACTCAGTCAGGGGAGGTGAAAGAGTAAGTTCGAGGCAACCAGAAACTGAAAAAAGTCCAGTAAGAACAGGTACGAGCCTTACATGGGACCAGCAGGAAAGGATTCATGATCTAAACAGGAGAACCTGAGATACAGTTCTAGATCAAGGGATAGAGACACTGGTTCGTCATCCAAGTTTGGAAAGGAGCGAGACACACAGGACGACAACAGAAGTACAAAAGCAAAGATTGGTGATTACAGTTTCAATGTTAGCACATATGAGTTGGTAGATGTTTTAAGAAGCATGGGAGATAAAATGCAGTGGCCAAAAGAAATGAGATCGAACCCAATAGAAGAAACCCAGATTTCTGGTGCGAGTTTCATAATGATCACAGGCATAAAACAACAAATTGTAGATTGCTACAAGGTGAAGTAGAGCACTTATTAAAACAAGGCTATTTAACCAACTTGTTTAGTGAGAAGGGTAAGCAAGCATATATAAAAAATATACAAGAGCCACCAAACCTCCGTCACCAAAAAGAACGGTTACGTGATAAGCGGAGGAGAGGAGCTAAACGGTGTGACATATACAGCTGCGAAAAAGGTTTCAAAAGTCACATTCACCCACGGAAAGGGACCACGCCAAGTTTTGGAAGAAGACAACATAACATTTGATGATACAGACGTAGATGGCGTGATGATTCCACACAATTATGCACTGGTAATATCTTTACTTGTACATGATACTAATGTCAAACGAGTTTTGATTGATCCAGGTAGCGCTGTAAATATCATTCTTTTAAGAGTGGTAAATGAGATGCAAGCTGGCGACAAGTTGAGCACGTACCTTATCTGAATTTGAAAATTCAAGCGTTGTTACAAAAGGGGAGATAGTGCTCACCGCATTCGCAGAAGGAGTAGTCAAAGATACGAAATTTCAAGTAATAGATATGGACATGGCATACAAAATGATCCTCGACAGACCTTGGATTCACGAGATGGATGTTGTTCCGTCTACCTTACATCAGGTTATTAAGTTCCCTTCGCAATGGGGAATTAGATAAATCCGTAGTGATCAACAGGCTTCTAGAAGTATCAATTCATTGGCAGATTCAAGCATGAAAAATGATGTTGCAGACAAAAAATAGCAATTATATAATTCAGTTGAGGATTCGACAACACAAACCTCAACTAGAGATGGACAAATAGAAGTGGACTCAAGGCGTGATACTATTCAAGAGACAGAAGAGAAAAACATCAAAATAATAATTAAGGAACTCGAAGCGGTGGTGTTGTTTTTATATTGGCCGGACAGAAAAGTTTACATAGGAACTAACCTGAGCCTAGAGATGAAAGGTAAGTTAATTGAATTTTTAAAAGCTAATGCAGATTGCTTTGCTTGGTCGCATATAGATATGACAGGTATACCACCTGAGGTGATGACCCATAAGCTGAATAAAGATCCAACGTATCCACCAATCAAACAGAACAAAAAGAAGCAAGGATCCTTCAAAAACCAGGTGATTGAGGATGAGGTACAAAAACTTTTAAAAAATTGGGTCTATCCGCGAGGTAAAATATCCTAATTAGCCAGCTAATACTGTAGTGGTGCCCAAAAAGAATGGTAAATGGCGAGTTTGTATAGACTATACTGACTTGAATAAAGCTTTCCCTAAAGATTATTTTCCTTTATCACACATAGATCAACTAATTGATACTACTGCAGGACACGAATTGTTGAGTTTTTTAGATGCATATTTAGGATATAATCAAATAAAAATGGATCCTTCAGATGAGGAAAAAACTTCCTTTATTACAAATAGAGGGATTTACCATTATAAAGTCATGCCTTTCGGCCTAAAGAACGCTGGAGCCACATACAAGAGGTTAGTAACAAAAATGTTTCAAGAATATCTGGGAAAGACCATGGAGGTTTATATCGATGATATTCTAGTCAAGTCACAACAGGCGGGGGATCATATCCAACATCTGTCAGATACATTTTATATTCTCCACAATTTAAATATGAAGTTAAACCCTGAAAAATGTGCATTTGGCATGTCTTCAAGTAAGTATTTAGGTTTTCTTGTTTCTAACTGAGGAATTGAAGTAAATCCAGCACAGATTAAAGCCATCGTAGAGATACCAGATGTATTCATGAGCAAAAAGAGGTGCAGAGGTTGACATGTAGGATAACAACATTAGGGAGGTTTATTTTTAAATCTTCGGAGAAAAGTTATCGAAAAAAGCAAAATTAATTTGAGTGGACTGAGGAATGCCAACAAGTACTCAAAAATCTAAAAGCATACTTGTCAAACCCACCGTTGCTGGCTAAACCAAAGGACGGAGAAAGGCTACTCATCTGTCTCGATGTTTCAAAAGTGGCGGTAAGCGCAATATTAGTTCGGGAGGACAAAGGTAAACAATCTCCAATTTATTATGTTAGCAAGTCCTTATTGGATGCTGAAACTCGATATCCTCATTTTGAAAAACTTGCTTTAGCGTTAATAATGGCATCTAGAAAGTTGAGGCCTTATTTTCAATGTCACCCTATCTCTGTGGTGACCGCTTACCCCTTATGAAATCTATTGCATAAACAAGAATTATCAGGTAGATTAGCCAAGTGGGCTATAGAACTAAGTGAATATGATATCACAAACCAACCTAGAACTGCGATAAAATCATAGGTTTTAACAGATTTTTTATGGCAGACTTCAGCCCAGGGATGATAAAAGAAGCAGAAAAAGAACTGCATGCATTCAACGGGTCTAATCACTTGGACCCTATTTACAGATGGCTCCTCAAATGTTAAAGGAGCGGGTTTAGGCATCGTCCTAATCCCACCTTCGGGAGAAACTATAAGGCAATCCATAAAGTGCCATCCCATTACTAACAATGAAGCAGAATATGAAGCTGTAATTGCAGGTCTAGAATTGGCACGAGAGCTTGGAATAGAGCATGTTGTAATCAAGAGCGACTCAGCTTGTAGTTAATCAAATACAGGGGACTTATATAGCTAGAGAGGCAAGGATGCAACAATATTTGGAAAAGGCACGAGATTTAATTAGACAATTTCAATCTTGGAAAATCGTGAAAATACCCAGGGAAGAAAATGTCGAAGCAGACACGCTGGCTAATCTTGCGTCCGCTGTAGAAGTGACAAATGAAGAAAATGCTTCCGTAATATATTTGTTTCATTCGCCACTCAACCAAGATAAAAATGAGGTAAATTTCAATAATTTAACTTGGGATTGGAGAAACGAGATCATCAATTTTTTTCAGTACGGGATCCTACTTGAAGATAAGAAAAAGGCACAGGCACTTCACAAAAAAGCTGCGCGTTATTGTTTGGATCGAGGTAATTTATATCGAAAGATGTTCGGTGGACCTTTATCAAGGTGTCTTGGACTTTCTCAAACAGAGTATGGGATGAGAAAAGTACATGAGGGACATTGTGGAAATTACGCAGGAGGAAGATCCTTGGTAAAAACTCTAATTAGAACAGGATATTATTGGCCAAAAATGGAGGAAGATGCGGAAATCTTTGTGGCCAAATGTGACAATGTTAATGATATGGTAATAACATGCATCTCCCAACGGAGTTATTACATCCGATTATTGCACCACGGTCTTTTATGAAGTGGGGGATGGATATCGTGGGTCCACTACCACAAGCCAGAGGAAAGGTACGAGTTTTACTAGTACTAACTGATTATTTTACCAAGTGGCTAGAAGCAGGTTCCTTCAAACAGGTACAGGAAAAATAAGTCATGGACTTCATTTGGCGAAACATCATATATCGGTTTGGAGTTCCAAAAGATATCGTGTGTAATAGCGGCCCCCAATTCATAGGTGCGAAAATCACAGAATTCTTTTAGAGTTAGCAGATTAAAAGGATAACTTCAACACCTTATCATCCCGTGGCCAATGGATAAGCTGAATTAACAAACAAGGTTATCATTAATAACTCGAAGAAAAATTAGAAGAGTCAAAAGGTAAGTGGCCAGAAGTGTTACCAGGAGTCTTATGGGCTTACCGCACGACAACAAAATAGGTACGGGAGAAACTCCGTTCTCACCTGTGTATGGTGTTGAAGCCTTAATTTTAATTGAAATAGGTGAACCAAGTACGAGATACATCCAAGCAACCGAAGAGTCAAATGAGGAAGAGATGCAAATAAATCTCAATTTACTTGAAGAAAGGAGAGAAACAACCTTGATAAGGATGGCAGCGCAGAAGCAAATTATTGAGCGATATTACAATCAGAAAGCTCATCTTAGGTACTTCAAGATTGGGGACTTTGTACTCAAAAAAGTTTTTCAATCAATGAAAGTAGCCAATGCAAGAGAGTTGATTCCGAATAGGGAAGGACGTTACATGATTCGAGGTATTGCAGGAAAGGGTGCATATGAGTTAGAAACAATGGACGACAAAGTACTCCCATCAAATTGAAATGTTGTTCATTTGAAGAAGTATTACTTCTGAAAGGGAAACCTCCAAATGATGATCTTAGACCTAAAAGACATGCGAGATGAAAAATTATTCCCGGTCTGGGTTGCAACCTTTCTGATGAAAATAAAAAGAGTTAAGCAGTCATCATGTAAAATTATACCTCCGAGTCCCATATGTTTTTTCTTTTCAGGAAATGGATCACATGGAAGGAATAATCAAGTGTCCGAAATTTCATACTTCAAAGCTCTTAACACTTGGGGGACTCTATATATATGGAAGGCGAAGAAGACTAGAAAAGTCTGAATTTAAGTCAAGCCTGAGGCAATCTACCCAACAAATCAAAAGTTAAGAGTGAGCAAATCAAGAGCCAAAAATTCAAGCCTAATTCAAAAACCTATGATGAAGTATACACTCGCAGATGTAAACTATAAAATATTAAGAGTATCTAGGTTATATGCAATATTTAATCGGGGGTTGCAAGATATACCCTTCAATTTTGTTAAATTTGTTATAAAGAAAACAATTATAAAAGAGTTGTAGATATTACTCGAATACATGTAAAGTATACAGTTTGAAAGTTCAAGAATACAAAACTTCCTCAGTTCATTCTAAGAAATATGTATGTTCCTACTTCTTCTTTCATATGTTTACATCAATATGAAGTTGAGACGTCTTCTTCATTAAGTATCATTTATAAAAAGGCCGTCTTTTATAATTCTTGCTTATTCAAAAAGAGTCACGAAGCATTGAAGCATTTTTAATGCAAAACTTAAATAGCAAAGGGTAAAACAAAAACCCAAACATTAAAATAGGCGGAAAATAAAGCCCAAATTTATAAACATAAGGCAAACACTTGTCTTCAAAACCCATAAACTGATAAGATGGTCTAACAGAACTCAAAATAAAGATATTATAAGAGTTAGACAAAAACTTGAAAAGTAATATTATATAAACTTGGTTAAAACTAAGTATAAGAACTTAGTTACAACCTAATCATTTGATTCTAAACCCCAAACAAACTAGGGGTAAAATTTCTTAAATATTACTAAAACCCAAACATGACTTGGGGTAAACTTCCAAACGTTCCACAAAAAAAAAGCAAAAAACTACAAACCTTTCAATCAAACTTTCACTATAGGGCAGGTTTTGAACCAGTATTATCAGAAGGATTCAAGATGGCATCATCAGCAGCAGGAGGTTCAACTTGAGTAGAAGAGGTTTGAATAACAACTTCACCAAGAGTAAGTTCATCACCCACGGGCATGTCAACCTCAGGTGTTGAAAAGTTTTGATGCTGAGTTTTGTCAATGGTTTCTTTAGTTTTTGCAATTTCAGCAGCCAAGTCAAAGCCTTCCTGGCTTGATTCCATTAAAGTTTTGAGGCATGTGTTCAAGAAAGCCCAACTAACATCAACAATAGCTTTATCCTTAAGGGCTTCATAATTCCTCTCCCATTGCTCAATTTCGGCAATTAGCTCATCCTTTTAAGTCAAAGCAACATCATAAGAAGCTTGTAAGGGGGCGAATGACCTCTCTAAGAACTGAACCTTGTCAGAAGAAACACGAAGATCTTCTTGAGTTTGGGTGAGCGTTTGAACAAGCTTCCCGGTATAAACTTCCTTTTGGTTCAACAGTTCTTTCAAACTTCTAATTTTCTCAGTGGCTTTGGAAAGTTGCTCGACAAATGAAGACTTGAGGAGGACTTTATCCTTGCCCACTTGACTAGAAGAGGCTTTTCAACCGCCAACTCTACCGCCATTATCTTCACTTGTTCCTCCAAGGTACACTTCTTCTTATCTAAAATTTCTTTCTCAAGTTCAAGGCTATCAAACTGTTCCTTCCAGTTGTCTACTTCAATGCGATAGTCGTTCATTAATTGCTCAGTATGGATGATCCTCTTCATCAGCTCCGTGCCAATTAGGTTGATATACACAAGGAAAAGGAAAGTGTGATTATAGAATACAGATGAAAAGAAAGTCACATACAAAATAAAAAGCTAAGGCTTATACCTTTAAAGATGAATGAACAATATCATTCATTCACGTTAAAGAACTGTTACTTTCCAACTTTGACTTCTCAACTGGGCCAATCAATGATTTCATCCATACATCAGCTTGCCAGATTTCTTCAAAAGATTGCCATCCTCAGGAACCTCGATGGTAACGTTTTTCATTACCCTACTGTTACTAGAGGAACCAACTTCAACATGAGAAGTTGTAATAGTAGGAACAGTCGAGGGAGTCAAAACAGCCACGGGCGGAGCAGTAGCAGCAACAACGGGTGCGGAGAACTGAGGATCAACTGGAACAGACACTGGAAAAGAGGCAAGAGGTGCTTCCTCAGAAATAAAGTCAAAATTATCATGGTCAAACCCATGAGCAAAAAGCTGTTATGTAGAGTCATGGGGTACGAGAAGCATCTCTTCATCAGAGCTCACCAAAGTGGGACTTTTGGTCTCGTGCATGGGAACTGTACTTAGAGGAGGAGTAACTTCATCATTCGAAATAACACGTCTCTAACTCGAAACCTGCGAACTAGCGAGCGCACCTCTTGATCCTCTTCAACCTCTGAACCGGGTGCCTTGTCAGCTTTTCTCTTTGATGAAGAATTCAAAATCATATCTTGAGCCCTAGAAAGAGAAAGTCTTGAAGCAGCATAGATGCTGTGCTAACACCCCAAATAGGAAACTCTAACAAAGAAAGAAGTTAGAAAATTTTCAAGTAAATATGGATGCATGGAAGAAAATTAAAAGGAAAGATACCACGAGTCTTCACTTTCCAACCAAACCTATTAGAAAGGTACTTCTAAGACCTTCCTTCCATATTAATAACAATCAACAATTTTTCTACCCAACCACGAAAGTCTAGAATCTCCTCAACCGCTTCCATGGTTGCTGAAAAAGAAAAGTAAAACAACTATGAGATTGCAGGTTCTTCACAAAAAAGAAGAAGAAGAGAAATAGAAAATCTGAAAAGAAACTTACGTGCAAAGTTGCACTTTTCTGTAAAAGGCATATTCTCTTCTCCCACTAACCTACTTGTGGGAGTAGAAACGAATCGGGCATACCAACTACGATCCTTATCATCTTTGGGGCTCACTAAAACACTCTTACTCCTGGCCACGAGAGTAAACACCCCAAAATAAAATAACTCGGGGGAATAAAGATGAATCAGATAGCAACCAAGTTTGACAAGTATCTAAGGCATGCCACAACCCTCCATATAATATGACCAATATGTCCTAAGCAAACATTAAAGAAACATCAAAATTCTATAATGACTAGATCAATAGGTGGTCTGAAGCCTAATGTAAAGGGATATATATAAACAAAAGAATAACCAGCTTTGTATGAAGTAATCCTTTGATTTGCATTAGGGACTAAAATTGGGAAATCAAATTTCCAATGGCATTCACTTCGCACAAGGGAAATCAAGCCCTCAGTAATCTGGAAAGGGTAAACATCAACATGATCATGTGAAGTCATAGATGTAACTTAATTTCTAATCGATTCTCGATCAGTAGAGAAGGAAAGTTCACCAGGGACAATCTCATCAACACTGGGCTCTCGAAGAGGTTCACTAGAATCCCTACTTCTAGCAGAAGATCTATGAGAAGAAGAAGCCCTAGTTCTAGAAGATGAAGGGGGAGTAACACTGGGTTGAGAAGAAGAACTACGAATAGACATAGACCCTAAACTACATAATCTTCCACCTCTTCTACTTCTGATAGGAGTAGATGAAAGGGGAAATTCATCTACTATAACTACTCTACGAGGATTGGGATTTGAAGAAGAGATAGTTGTATAATATGAGCTGATGAACAAGAACTATTATGGAATAAGAATAATGTAGATTGAAGGTTTTCATTAAAGCAATGGCATAAGGAGGTATTTATAAGAAGAGGCAACTGTCATAAAAAGTGAGTCACGATAGAAACGCTATAATGAAGTAGTCACTTCATGTGACGACCCGACAAGTCATCTCATGAGTTATCGCTTTGTTTCGCCCATTTTTGCTTCTTATTGCTTTGTCTTTTGGTTCTATATGTGATCGGGTTGGTTGGCTCGGGTTCGGAAAGGATTTGGTAAGGTTTGAGACACTTAGTCTCTCTTGAGGAAGCTAAAGTTGGAAAAGTCAACCGGATGTTGACTTATGTGTTAGAGGGCTTGGATAAGAGTTCCGATGGTTCGGATAGCTTTGGGAGGCGATTTGGGACTTAGGAGTGTGATCGGAATGTGTTTTGGAGGTCCGAAGTATATTTAGGCTTGAATTGGCGAAATTGGATTTTTGGCATTTTCCGGTTGATAAGTGAGATTTTGATATAGGGGTTGGAATGGAATTCCGAGAGTTTCAGTAGTTCCGTTGTATCATTTGTGATGTGTGTGCAAAATTTTAGGTCATTCGGACGTGGTTTGGTTGGGTTTTTTATCAAAAGCGTAATTTAGAAAATTTTAGAATTCTTAGGCATGAATCCGATGTGAATTGAGTGTTCTGATGTTGTTTTGAGCATTTTGAAGGTTGGAACAAGTTTGAATGAGGTAATGGGATATGTTGGCATTTTTGGTTGAGGTTCTGGGGGCCTCGGGTGAGTTTCGGGTGGTCAATCGGACCATTTCATGTTGTTTGGAATTGCAGAAAAACTGTTGAAATGTTGTAGAGAATTTGACCTCCGCGTTCTCGAGTAGGTCCTCGCGTTCGCGAAGGGTTAGTTAAGGAGGCTGATATTTTAGCTTTTGCGTTCGCGAGGAAGGTTTCGCGTTCACGAAGGGCTGGGAGGTGATTCATCGCGTTCGCGAGGTGGAGTCGCGTTCGCGTAAAGGAAATTGGTTAGCTGGGTTTGAGGTCGAGTTGTTCATCGCGTTCGTGAGAGAGGGAGTGCATTCGCGAAGAGTTAGTCTGAAGAACTATCACATTCGCGATGGGCATGTCACGTTCGCGATGGGCATGTCGCGTTCGGGTAAGAGGATTTTTGGTCAAAGTTATTTTGTGCTTCGCGAATGCGAGGCATTGACCGCGTTCGTGAAGAAGGAATTTAGGCCTGGGCAGAATGTTTAAATAGTTGTCTTGTCCGCGATTTTGGGGTTTATTTCCACCATTTTTGAGTGTTTTTGGAGCTTTTTGAAGAGGATTGAATAGGTATTCAAGGGGAAACACTTGGAGGTAAGATTCATGGACTTAATACTCGATTCTAAAGTGAAATCTATCTAATAATCATGGAAATTAAGCCTAAAATTGAAGAACTAGACCTACAATTTGGGATTTGATGGGTCGTTTGTGGATGGATTTATATGCTTTTAGTATGAATGAACTCGGGGAGTGATAAGGAATCCATTGATGTGATTTTTACCGGGATCCGAGACGTGGGCCTGGGGGTCGAATTTTGGTAATTTCGGGATTTATGTTGTAAATTGAATATTTTTCCTTGGGCTTCGTTCCCTTAGCATATTTTGATGTCGTGGTTCTGATTTTGGATAGATTTGACGCGAGTGGAGGCCAATTCGAGGGACAAAGGCGTCGCGGGCTAGAGTTGGACCGGATTGAGGTGAGTGATGATTGTAAATGATGTCCTGAGGGTATAAAACCCCGAATTTGCACATCGTTGTGCTATATTAAGGTGACACACACGCTAGACGACGAGCATGGGGTCATGCACTATTGGGGATTTGAGACTTAGTCCGTCCCGAATGACTATTTTATCGCATATTTGACTGAAATCTATTTGCTATCATCTTGTTTTAGGCTGAATGCCATATTTGGGCCTCGTGCCAAATATTTGAACCCTTATGGGATTTTTATTGATATTTCCTCACTGTTTTGACTTTATATTTGAACTCAGTCATGCTATAATCTACTGTTTTTCATAACTCAGCCATGTTTACTCTGCTTTAACACTTAAATGATATTTTGGGTTGAGCACTATATTTTACTATTGCCCGAGTGGCTTGTGAGGATTTTGACTGAGCAAGGCCGAGGGCCTATGATGTGAGGAAACACCTGATTATGATTATGAGGCCGAGGGCCTGAGATTTGTATGCCATGAGGTGGCTTGTTGATATGAGGCTGAGAGCCTAGTGATGATGCCACGAGATGGCTTGATATTGTGCTTGGGCCGTAAAGGGCCCCTCCAGGAGTTTACACACCCCCAGTGAGTGCGGGTACCCATTGTGATGTGAGATATAGCTCGTGGAGCTGGTATTATTTCTGAGATATTGCCCGAGGGCGGATTTGTTAACATTGTGCCCGAGGGGCGATCCTTTATGTGTTTATCTTTACTATTTGCCTGTCATTTCATTGTTTAAATTGTTAAAAAGGCATTTTATGAAGTTTAAAAACTAAACTCAGTAACTTTACACATCTTTACTGCTTCACTATTTTACTCGCTTTTACTGCTTCCTTATAGCCTATTATGTGCCTTACGTGATTTCGTATTCTTCAGTCTTTATTTATGATTATTACTCGCTGAGTTGGAGTATTCACTTTACTCCCTGCACCCCGTGTGCAGATTCAGGCATTGCTAATCCTGCTAGCGAGGGTTGAGAGATCCCAGCAGATTTCAATGTTCACAAGGTAGTTGTTCGGTGTCCACAGCCCCGTGCTTCTCCCCCTTTATCTCATTTCTTTTCCCTTATTAGTGACTCTATAGTAGCTTTTTAGACTCTTCAAACCTGTATTAAATTGATAGATTCTCATGACTAGTGATACCCCGATATCGGGCTGTGTTGGGTTTGTTTTTTCGCAAATTATTTTGTCACTACTCACTTTAGGATTATTTATTGCGTTTTAGACTTAATTCATATTGTTGAATTGTTTTAAAATGAATCGGGAGTGTGTCAACTGGCCTTGTCTTCACGAGAGGCGCCATCACGACCAGGTCTGAGTTTAGGGTCGTGACAAGTTGGTATTAGAGCCTAGGTTACATAGGTCTCACGAGTCATGAGCAGGTTTAGTAGAGTCTCGCGGATCGGTACGGAGATGTTTGTATTTATCCTCGAGAGGCTGTAGAACCTTTTGGAAACGTCATATTCTTGAAATTCTTATCGTGCAAATTTGTTGATCCGAGTACTAAACTTCTATTATTCTATTATCTCACAGATGGTGAGGACACGTGCTACCGGTCAGGATGGATGACCACAAGTACCACCAGCTATGGCCACTAGAGGCCGAGGACACGGTCGTGGTCGCGGTAGGGGTAGAGGTGTGGCCCGCACAGCAGCTAGGGCAGCACCTACAGATCCACCCGCCGCCACAGTTCAAGATCAGGTCCCAGTTGTGGACGCTCCAGCAGCACTAGCTCAGGCACCAGCTGTGCCCATTGTGATTCGGGTCTTCAGGAGGCCTTGGCTTAGATCTTATCAGTTTGTACTGGACTAGCTCAGGTGGTCTCAGTTACTACAACTGCAGCTACTTCTCAGGCCGGGGGAGGAACTCAGACTCCCACTGCTCGCACACTTGAGCAGGTCGTGCAGGGACTTCAGAAACCGGGGGCACATCTAGCCCAGCCGGTTGTAGCTGCTCAGGACTATGTAGTTCCTGCTATGACAGAGGACGAGCAACGTAGGTTGGAGAGGTTTGGTAGACTTCAGCCTCCGACCTTTAGTGGTGCAGAGTGTGAGGATGCCCAGGGTTTCTTGGATAAGTGTTAGAGGATGCATCGTATCGCGGGTATTCTGGAGACTAGCGGGGTTGCTTTCACTACTTATCAGTTTTCTTGAGCTGCCTTCACTTGGTGTGAAGCTTTTGAGAGGAATAGGCATGTTGGTGTAGCACCCCTTACCTGGCAGCTGTTCTTCGTTCTTTTCTTGCATAAG
Source organism: Nicotiana tabacum (assembly GCF_000715075.1). Lineage (NCBI taxonomy): Eukaryota > Viridiplantae > Streptophyta > Magnoliopsida > Solanales > Solanaceae > Nicotiana > Nicotiana tabacum. The sequence goes on along the minus strand of NC_134090.1, from coordinate 34,762,972 downwards.
TATGTGCCACAGTCTCGCAGAGAGGAGCTGCGCAGGCAGTTTGAGTGGTTGTGTCAGGGAGAGATGACTGTGATACAATATGAGATGAGGTTCTCTGATTAGTTCGTCATGCTATTTGGTTGGTTCCGACAGATAGAGAGAGGATTAGGAGGTTTGTTGATGGTCTCACTTATCAGCTTCGTATTCTCATGACTAGGGAGAGGGTGATTGGTGCTACTTTCGAGGAGGTTGTAGACATTGCTCGTGAGATTGAGTCTGTTCGTCGCCAGGAGCGAAAGGAGATGGAGGCCAAGAGGCCTTGAGGATCTGGTAGTTATAGTGGTGCTCCTTCGAGAGGTCAGTTTCAATACGACAGAGGCCGTCCATTCAGGCATGCTCAGCCAGCTCGCCCAGGTTATCGTGGGGCATCATCGGGTCATGGTTCTCACAGTTCTCATTAGGGCCATTCATCACTTAGTGCCCTTCCAACTTAGAGTTCATCCCGTGCTCCATCGATTCAGGGCTCTTCTATGTCAAGTGCATCTGCTAGTCATTCCGGTGCTAGGGGTTCCCTTCAGTCCCCTTCTCTAGCACCTGGGAGTTGTTATGAGTGTGGAGAGATGGGTCATATGTGGAGGCAGTGTCATCGTCATCTTGCGGGTTCATCTCAACAGAGGAGTTAGCCATCAGCTTCAGTGCTAGCTACTTCACCACCACTCGCCAGCCAGCTAGAGGTGGAGGTTAGTCAGCCAAGGGCCACCCTATAGGGGGAGGTCGAGCAGGTAGCGGTCAGGCCATTTCTATGCACTTCCAGCTAGACCAGATGTTATTACTTCCGATACTATTATTAAAGGTATTGTTTAAGTCTGCCACAGAGATGCCTCTATATTATTTGATCCCGGTTCTACCTTTTCTTATGTGTCATCATACTTTGCTCGTTATTTGGGTACGACTGTGAGCATGTGATTTTTGTTTTACGCGACAATCGCTCCAAAAGAAATAAAATAATAACAAATGGTCCTGCTGTACAAGTTTTGGATTTTATGTGGCATATTTGTTAGTTATCTGTAATCTCGTCCGTGTTTATTTTATTCAAAAAAAATATATAAAAAATAAAAAATGTGTGCATCTTTCATTTTTATTTTTTGTCATTAAGTGATGTTAGTATAATTAAATGTTAATTGTATGTAAATTGTTGTTTATGGTTTTATATGGTATTATTTGGCAAATTAATTTAAGAAATTAAAAAGAAAAAAAAAGAAGAAGAAAGAGTTTTCGGACTTGGGCCAGTCCAATTTTAGAACAAATTGGCCCAAACAACCCAACCCAAAACCCCATGAGTACCCGGTCCAGACCAGCTGACCTCAGGGGGCGTCCAAACGACGCCGTATTGATCTGGTTTGATCTGGGCCGTTGATCTCAGAATGATCAACGGCCAAGATCACATTCCCCATAACCCATGAACAAACCCGACCCATTCCACCCGGACCGACCCAACCCCCTTTAGTTTAAAACGACACCGTTCCTTACTAGCCAAAAGATCCTGACCCTTCATCTCACTCCATCCGACGGCCAGGAATCGATCATTCACTTACTATATAATCCCACTCCATTACCCTGCCCCCCTATCCAAACCCCCTTAGTCGTCCCCTCCACGGACCTCAATCCCCCAAACCCTAGCCGCCTCTGTACACCTTCACCATGAAAGCCGGCGGCCTGGACGCCGGTGATTCCCACCTTAACACCGTAGGACCACCTCACCACCCTGAACATGGATCTGTTAACTGCTTAGATCGAATCCCATCCCACCTTCTCGAATCTTCATTTGAAGATTCGAGTCAAAACTCGATCTACACCGATCTGCCCTAGATTCATACCAGACAGTCCCCGGACTTCCCTCGTGACCAAACCATGCTTGGTTTGGTCCAAATCTAACCGTAGAGACTCAAAACCCAAATCTGTCATCTAGGAACCATAGAAAACCCCAGGGCCTGGTCCGCGTCTGTTTGAGCCAAGTGATTAGGGTCTAATGGACCTTAATCGAAGTGTTTCTCATTTGAGAAACACTTCGATTAAAGTCCGTTCAACCCCAAGAAAGGTCTATTCAAGTCCAGCTAAGGCTTTCTGAATTTTCGGGGATTTAAGGTAAGTTTGTTTTTCCTTTTTCTTTATTCAATCCATGTGTTGATTAAAGGTCTGTTCGTTGGCCAAATGTCTTGTTTAATTTGTGTTTTGAATTTTACCAACTGTATCCTGTCCACCTTGCTTGAACCTCTGTGTTTGATCGAGTCTTTCTTCTATTCCCTGATAATGTGTAGATGTGTATGTGCTGTGCAATTAATTGAACTTTGAACTTGACTAATTAACTGATTCCTCGGTACAGTTTCTGCTTAGTCATTACAATTCGAATCATGTGTTCGATACTGTTAGATGTCTGATCATGGTTTCGATTGTACGTGTTATGATTAGTATAGTCGAGTCGACATATGTCGTCAATTAGTTTCAGCTATTTGAACAATAAAAATTGATCTGCTTCTGTTAAGCATTGTTTGAATCAATTAGGAATTGAGTTTTAGCTACTTATAGTTGTTAATTTGAATCAAAAGGATTTGTTTTGTTTATTTGCAATCTGAATTGTGGTCATGTGCACTTCTGCACAACATGTGCATTTAGGGGCCTTTTTAGGATTAAAATAAGCTGTCAACAGGTGTTGTCAGAACACACCCCTGCTGCCCATGCCCTGTTTTTAATTTAGAAATAATGAGCCCCATCCAGATATATGTTTGTCAGGGAATATCATGGGAGGGGATATACTTAAATGTTTGAGTGGAAACTGAAAAGAGAAAAAACAGCACATGGGAGGGGTTTTCTGATTGATTAACAGGCTATTTAAATGGCCTGATGTTAGGCTTATAAGGGGGGAACATTGAGAACTGAGGTGGGGAAAAAAAAGAGAAAACTGAAAAAGAATTATTCTTGATAACTCAAATAGATTTCAAGACTAAAAATTGGCACTGGATTTTGAAAAGAAAAGAGATAGTGAGAGGGATATCACAGAGAGGCTTATACAGATACACATTGAGAGAGGCATAACAGAGAAAAATAGGAACTGCATTTCCATTATTGTCTTGATTTTCACTGGTCTGGACTTGCCTGCTCCACACTAATTTCTTCTGAGTCCTGACTGAGGTTAATGGTTGTGTGTAGCATTAGTTCATTTCTGGATTTGTTCTGCTTGAATTCTGATTCCATACTACTGGTTATTGCTGTCATTCTGCCATTTTTCCATCGACTCTAGCTGCATCTTGCATTGGGATTTGTTCTATTTGTTACCTGCTGTTACTGCTGCTGTTTGGTATTACTTCTATTGCTCTACTGACCTCCCTGCTTCTTCTGTTGTATCCAACATCCAGGTACATACTAGAACTTCGCATCTTATGTAACAATGAAAGCATGAAATAAAAGATACGCTGGAGTTTTAATTATTCGTTACTGCAGTTACAGTTTTTATGAATGTTATTAGATTTGTGTAACTTGTTTAGTTTGTAACTCAATAAAGAAACACATTAGGTAGCCTGTACTTAATTGGAGCTTAGTTTGTTTTAAAATTGTGATTTCAGTTATTTAGTGGGTTGTATGACAAGGAATGCATGAGTGTTTGGCACACAGATAATTAGACTTCCTTTCGGCCATATTTTGTATGCATAGAGCAGAATGCTTTAACCTTTCGGCTATATTTTGCATGTATAGAGCAGAACGCCTTAACCTTGCCAAATATAATGTAGTTTTAATCTTTAGAGTTCTAACTTTATCGGATCTCGTTAGGTAGTTCACATGACCACGTTCAAACCCTATTAGTAGCAGCTTCCGATAGTTAATTCTACTGACCTGGTTTAAATAAATGAGTCTCAAATTCGGGTTTGAAGAACATTTAACATAGGCTTTAGCAGTTTCATTAATCTTGTATGTTAATCTCCTCTAGCAATTTAACAACATGTTCATCCATGAAATAAGGCACAAAACAATTCACGCCTTATGAACAACTAATCAGATAATCAAATAAGAATCCGAAGTTGGTCAAGCATGTAATTAGCGTGTATTTCTCCTTCTTTCATTTTATTAAAGGCGAACCTAATAGAAAATATAGTCACTATAGGTTTATCCTTTAAATAAAATTGAGACGAGCCTCGACAAACAAAAAAAATGAACAAGCTGCGGGGCCCTCTAAATGTATATACTAAAATACTTAGAATTCAGAACAGGCCGTTTAGCGAATTTTACGACTTTCCAAAATAACAATACGCTAGTTGCTTTAGGCGCACCTTTAATAATTTAACCTTCTTAAACACGGGTGCACATTGATGTGACCCAAATCCAAATCTCAACGGAGTCAAAATGTGTCGACAACCACGGGTGCATTGATTGTGACGTGGTTCGAGATGCATTTTCACGACGTTGCAATTTTATAAAAATAAATGATAATAATAAAAGCGGTTTAAACTTAATAAAAGCACGTAAGTCATAACATGTATTTAAATCAGATATTTAGCCATTATAACAATTTAAGCGACCGTGCTAGAACCACGGGATTCGAGGGTGCCTAACACCTTCCCTCGGGTCAACAGAATTCCTTACTTAGAATTTCTGGTTCGCAGACTTCATTTGGAAAAGTCGAAAACTTCCTCGATTTGGGATTCAAGATAAACCGGTAACTTGGGACACCAAAAGCCAAACCTTTCCCAAGTGGCGACTCTGAATTAAAGAAATAATCTCATTTCGAATATTGTCACTTAAATTGGAAAAACTCCCTCGCGCATTTTCTACCCTTCGGGGCGGAGCGCGCAAAAAGGAGGTGTGAGAGCTCTGGCGACTCTGCTGGGGAATATTTATGTTCCCAGAACCACTGGTTCAGGGTTCAAGAATTCGAGCTTAGAATAATTGTTATATTTGGCTTTATTATTTGATCTTTATTACATATTTTTGCATAACGTGCTAAATGTTGTCTTTTACCACTTTGATATTATCTGAACTGTATATAAACTGTGCCGAAACCTTTCTCTTCTTACCTCAGGGGAGAAGCTCGCTGGTCGAGGCTCCCTATTCTGTTAGTGTTAATACCTGAGATAAAAAAGAGGACGGATAAGTTACGAAGCCGGACGGCCTTTTGGTTCCCGGTAAGTTGCCCCTCCTCGACTCGAGTTGTCCGCTCGGGTACACAGTCTAGAACATCTACCCAGGTTATAAACCTAGTATAACGAAACCTCATGTCGGATCCCTAGTAGGAACGCTTATCTGCATCATGTTGCATTTGACATAGGGGACTCAACACAGGGGTTGGGTCCGTCTAGGACAGACAACCTGGAATGAAAAGACCATCCTGCTGCATCCCGTTTGTTTTGCGCATCTATTTGCTTCAGATCTGCATGTTGACCGGTTTTCGAAAAATTTTCAAAAAAAAAAAAGGAATAGCAGGGTAGGGAGATAATTACTTATTCTTTTGGAAAAAAAAACCAATGTCCAAGTAATGTCAAAACCTCACCGGAATTTTCTTTTTAAAAAAAAATATATATATAAAAGAAAAAAAATGAAAAAAAAAAAACAAAGCTTGTCTTTCAGTTTGACTATTCCTTTTAATCGCTTTCAAAATCCAAAATATATATAAATAAAAAAGTTAATAAAAAAAATTTGTTTCATTTGTAGTATCTCTTTAAAAGATCTTTGAAATTTCAAAAAAATGAAAAATAAAAGGAAGTTTAAAATGTATAAGTATTTCCTTGGTCTCTTTTCAAAAAATAAATAATAATAAAAAAGAGTTATTCTTCTTTTCTTTAGAGGATTTTATTTTTTGTTTTCCCTATTTTGATCCGACCGAACTACGCCGGTTTGATTCTCGCACGGGGTGAGATACGTAGGCAACCTTTATCGGGTCCAACCTCCCGTTTTTGCAAAAAAAATCTCTAAAAAAAAATCTAGATAATTTTAATTTTTGAGTAATAACAGTTTATCACCCTAAATAAATGTGCAGGATGAGCACGATATAAAACGAACCGTTTTCAATAATGACCAAGATCCCTTTTGAGTTGTGATTATGGTGGAACGACTTAGGCAAGGAGGGGCAAGGCAAAGTGAGGAAATATCTGAAAAATCTCCCGGATTTACTAGACATTCAGCCTCGGGGCGATATTATCAGATCATTGGTCACTTACTGGGATTCGGCGCACAATGTATTTCATTTCTCAGACTTCGAACTCACCCCGACATTGGAAGAAATAGCGGGATACATTGGGGGTGATGAAGCTCCGTTAAGGTTCAAATACTTGATTGCACCTAGGGCCGTCACGGTACACCGGTTTCTGGATTTTCTGAAAATACCCCGAACATTTCACCATCCAGATCTTGCCAAAGGTTTCTGCAGTCTCCACCTTATGTATGCTAGATACGGTCACGAGGGCGGGTTCAATAAGCCGGATTTCAAACTGTGTAGTAAAGGCAACCGACAAAAGTGGGACGAACACAGGCTGTTAGCTTTTATGACGGCCTTCTTGGGTCTTATAGTGTTCCCAAGGAAGGACGGCAACATCGATCTAAAAATAACTGGGGTCGTCAGTACTTTGCTCACCCAAGATAAAAGTACTTTAGCGCCTATGATTATGGCTGACATTTTCCGGGCTCTCACTGCTTGTCGAGCCAGGGGCGACTTTTTCGAAGGATGTAACCTACTGTTGCAAATATGGATGACCGATCATTTATGCCACCGCTCCCCGCTCTTGGGTTACGGTTCGCCCGAAAAGACTTGTATTGGAGAATTCTACACTAGAGTCAAAGGTTTCAATCTACCTGAGGGCGTCACATCATGGACCTCATTTTTCTGAACTCTCACTGCTAGCCAAATCCAGTGGACGCTCGGATGGTCGCCTGTTGAGGAAATCATATACATGCCGGCAACCAGGCCCCATTTCTTGTTGATGGGACTTAAAAGCATCCAACCCTACGCACCATATCGGGTTTTGAGGCAACTTGGGAGATATCAAGTGGTGCCGAAAAATGAAGATCTGAGTACCCAAGTGATTGAAATCAGTCCAGACGGTCGTTTCCCCGAAGAAGAAGTTCGCCAAATCTGGAGTGAGTGCCAACATCTGACAGCAAGCACTTGTGTGATAGATATAACAAAAGGGGAAGTTGCCCCAGGGTATCACGCTTGGTTCAGAGGCGACCTGTCTTGCGAAAGACCAGCTAAGAGACCGCATCTCAAAGATTTTGTGGAATCATCCCAAGGGCAATAGAACTGGTTAGCAAAAGAAAAGGGGTATCGGGCAGAGATCGGTGATTTGAAGCTACAAATTGACAGTCTGAAATTCAATAACAGCATACAAATCGCGTCGGATCAAAGCGAAAAGAATAAATTGGTCCAAGAGAATGAAGAACTTAAGGCCCAAATCCAAAAATTGAGATTGTGTCTTGATGAACAACCCAGAAGTTGATCAGACCAGCAGTTGATTAAGGGTTTAAAAAGAGAAGTCGCGGAATGGCGAGATGGTTTAGAAGAATCGGGAAAGATTATGGCAAATCTCGAGGAACAGTGGGGAATAAGAATAGAGAAGCATCGCCGATACTTGAACCAATCCAAACGCGACCACGAGAAAACGGTTGCCAAAATGAAGAGAGAGATGGCTATGCTTGAGATCAAAGCAGCTAATCAGGCTAAGGATTTCCAAATTGAGAGCAGATACTGGTACGACTCATTAGCCCAAATGAAGTTAGAAGTACGGCGACTGAAGAATCAGCATATACAGGATTCTCAGGTATTCAAGATATGTAGTGATCAGATAAAACGCCTACTCATAGAGAAGAAGTAAACCAGAGATAGGATCAAGGCCATTGCCCATGCCATCACCAGGCGATGCCTACGATGTGAGGACATGACCAATGTTACCGTCCTCTCGGCAGTGATGGGTTATGTCAAATAGACCATGCATGAGCTGGAGCAGCTTGAGAGGGATCTCACACCTAGGACCGCGGCGAGGACGAATGATGCCCCGCGGGCACCAATTTTCAAAACCATAATGTACTCATAAGTCGAGTCTGTATCTTAGCATTTTCGGCATGTTTTCCCATCAGTTTGTTTTAGTCTACGTTGAGTCTAGGTTTTGTTTTCAAGGTTTGCTCTTTATTTTGCAAAATGTAGTTTGTAATAGACCGTTTCAACAATAAAAGGCATGTTTCTTTAACACTCATTTGTGTTCTTGAACTACGTAATGATCTGATTCACCTGGTATCGTGATACATAGGCAATCCTCATCGGATCCGGTCGCATTTTTTACCGCAAAATAAAAAAACGCAAGAGAAAAACAAAGAAAAGAAAAAAGAGAGAAATGATTAAAAAAAAGAAAAAATAATAAAAGCCTAAAAGAATGCCGGAATGACACATGCTTTCGTCGCAAACATGTAGGAATCCATTTAACTATATAGGTGCATCATGCCCCAACGTGAGGTTGCTTATCTGTTATTTAATTCGAATTAACCGTTCGTTTGTCATTAAGTTTATTCCAGGTTTTTGGAAAAGGCATTTGGTTTGGTGAAAGTCTGGCCTCGCACTCATACTTCACGAGGTCGAAAGGGAGTGTTCTATTACCTATTGTTAAGACAGGAGGCAGTGCTCACACTTACTTCACAAGGTCAAAAGGAAGTGTAGAAATGTCTTCAGAGATTTCGATGCCAACAATCCCTGTTTCCGAGGAAAGTTCGATCTCGGCTGTCCTCACACCCGAGTCTGCAACTGCGGAGGAAAATAAAATCCTACGGCTCCGCATGTTGGAAATGCTGGACGACTGGAATAATGGGAAAGAGTCGCCAAGTGTCGTCCCCGGATTCCCTGAGTTATTCTCCAGGTCAAGCGGGACTTCTAATATCCCCATAAATTATCCTGCTACCCCGTTCGGGTACCCAGCCACTTCAGCCTTCTCTGCTGGATCGCCTTCTGAGCCTCATCCCCGAATGTCAGCCACCGATGCAAGTATGAACATCTTTACTGCACTGCCCTGCCCGATTACGGCTCAGCCTACTACGTACAAGCCAGGTTTTGACTCATCCTCCTTTACATTCCAGGCACCCTCTTTCGCAATGGAACCAACTCGGTTCGTTACCAGCACCCATCCTTCACAGCCTCAGTACGAGCTCGCCCATGGGCAGGATCAGAACCCCAGAATTGCAGAACAAAATGAGATGGCCAAAAGAATGAGAAGCCTTGAACAGAGTTTGAAGAATATGCAAGGTTTGAGCGGACAGAAGAGCGTCTCTTACGCCGACCTATGCATATTCCCTCACGTACACCTACCAGTGGGTTTCAAGACCCCAAAGTTTGAGAAGTACGACGGGCACGGTGACCCCATTGCTCACCTAAAGAAATATTGCAACCAATTAAGGGGAGCCGGCGGAAAAGAGGAATTGCTAATGGCATATTTCGGGGAAAGTCTGATAGGAATAGCCTCGGAATGGTACATGGACCAGGACATGTCCCGATGGCATGTCTGGGATGATCTCGCTAGATATTTTGTGAGACAATTCCAGTATAACATCGACATCGCACCAGACCGAAATTCTCTGTCGAACTTGAAAAAGAAACCTTCAGAAAGCTTCAGAGAGTATGCTATTAAGTGGCGCGAGCAGGCGTCGAGGGTGAAGCCTCCCATGGATGAAGCGGAAATGGTCACTACCTTTCTCCAGGCTCAAAAGTCTGACTATTTCCAAAACATGATGTCAGCCATGGGAAAGCCGTTTGCAGAAGCAATTAAGATTGGAGAGATGGTGGAGAATGGTCTGAAAACGGGTAGGATTCTGAGTCAAGCAGCCATAAGGGCGACCTCCCAAGCCGTCCAAAGCGTGTCCGGGGGAATGGCAAGAGGGAAGAAAAAGGAAGAAACGACCATGGCAGCCTCAGAAGCAAGGGAATATCGTAATCCCAGGCCCCGTTTTCCGGAAAGAACCCCACAACACAACTATCCCCACTCAAATCTGGCATATGCTCATCAACCCTATATGGTCATGAATGCCCAACCTTATGCCCATCCGCCGCAACAAGCCAATCGAGGCCAAGCTCCACCTCCCAGAAATCAGCCTCCTTACCGCAACCACTATAATCCACAACCTCCGCAGAATAACTTCCGTCCTCAGGAGCCACCTAGAAGGCGGACTTTCACGCCCATCGGTGAACCGTACTCTACTTTGTTCCCGAAACTAGTCTAGTTGGGCTTCCTGCAACCAGTCCCTCAGACAAGGCAAAACCCGACGTCACCTTCTTACAAAGCTAGAGTCAGATGCGCCTATCATTCAGGGGCCGAGGGGCACGATACAAATGACTGCTGGTCATTGAAAAGAGTGGTCGAGAATTTAATAGAGCAAGGGAAAATAGTGCTAAGGGACGAGGAGGTCCCAAATGTGACTAACAATCCACTACCTGCACATAATAACGGGCCGCTGATCGGAATGATTTGCGAAGACAAAGAATTCGACCCTGCTTTGAAGGCTATAATCGCCATTGTCGACACGGGGAAAAAGCCTGAGACAGCCCAAGAACCAGAATAGGAGGAGGAGGCCAATGCTGTAAAGAGCGAGCCTGAAAAGAATGTGGAGAAGAAAGTGGTACCAGTAAAGGATGGAGTTCTTTACATACCACGAGGTCGAGCAGAGAAGCCGCAGAGCTTCGGGGTCAAAAAGGCAAAACCTATGTACGTGCCAAAGGGGGCCTATGTGGTCCGGGGGACGATTCAACCACCTCGGCTGAATGAGCCAGTGGTTATCGGACGCGTGCCACAAAAGCCAATGACAAACCTGTCCATAGTACCGTGGAACTATCAGAGGACGTTGGTAACGTACAAAGGTAAAGAAGTCACGGGGGAACTTCCGGAAAATACTTTCATTGGAAGGCATTCAAATACCCAAGAGCTGAACAACGCCACACAGAGACGCTTCCCACCAAAGAAGCCTGTAAGCGTTGAAGAAGCGGAAGTGTTCTTCCAACAAATGAAAATGTCGGATTACGAAGTGATAGATCAACTGCGCAAGTACCCCGAGCAAGTGTCCATGCTATCATTGTTGATGAGGTCGGCCGAGCATCAAAAGATCTTACTGAAAACCCTGAATGAAGCATACGTGCCAGTTGAAACCTCAGTTGAACAACTGGAACGGATGAAAGAAAGGTTTTTCGTCGTTAACCAAATCTCTTTCAGCAAGAATGACTTACCTCCAGAAGGAGCAGCTCATAACAAAGCTCTGCATCTAACAGTTAAATGCGAGGACTACTATGTCAAGAGGGTGATGTTGGATGGAGGCTCAGGTGTTGACATTTGCCCGCTCTCCATGCTACAAAGAATGGAAATTGGGACCGGAAGAATCCGACCCAATAATGTCTGCGTAAGGGCTTTTGATGGCATCAAGAGAGATACCATGGGGGAAATATACCTGTTGTTGGTCATAGGACCAGTCGAGTTTGAAGTGACCTTCCAGGTGCTCGACATGGATACATCCTACAATTTTCTCCTCGGCAGACCTTGGATCCATGCGGCAGGAGCTGTGCCTTCCACTCTTCACCAGATGGTGAAGTTTGAGTACGAAGACCGAGAGATCGTGGTCCATGGAGAAGACGAGCATGCTATTTATCGGGACCCATCCATCCCATATCTTGAACCAAGAGAAGGGAGCGAACATACGGTCTATCAAGCTTTCGAGATTGTACTAGCAGAGCAGCATGAAGAGGGAATACCTTGCCCCCAGCCTTTCTTGTCTAACGCCTCGGTTATGGTGGCCAAAGAGATGATCCGGCACAGATTTAGGCCAGGGAAAGGGCTTCGACGAACTCTGCAGGGAATAACAGAACTCATCACCTTGCCGACCACCAAGAAACCTTTTGGACTAGGTTTCAAACCCACTCCAGGAGATGAAGAGTGGGCAAAGAAAAGGAAAAATAAGGGTTGGGAGTTACCTCGACCATTGCCGGATTTATATGAAACTTTCATCAGGCCAAGATACACCGAAGAAGAAGACGATGAGGTCTTCACGGCTGAGGAAATCGAGGAGATATGTGGGGCAATGAGAGAAATGCTCTACGAGACTCACATGGTTCAACCAGGTGAAGGCACAAGCACTGCTGAGATGCTGTACGTGGGACCGAATGCTAAACTTTGAAACTGGGAGGCCACGCCATTCCCGACTAGACGGAAGTCCGGGTAGACCTGTCCTGCCACCTTTCCTGTGTCACAAGTTATCTCCAGGACATAACTTGAACGTTTTCTTCCTTTCAATTGTTGTTTTGAATTTCTAAGTTGTAAACGTTGTTGTCTTCCAACTTCCCAAAGAAAATGAAAAAAAATCGTCATTTGCTTCCCCATTTTTTCCTTTGTTCTGATTTTTGTTATTCTTCCTTTTATCTTTCCTTTCAATTATAATAATGCGGCTTTAAATATGACCTGCTTGCGGACTTCATGCCCAGATCACAACGAGCTATTTAACTATGAATTAATGAACCCAGAACCAGAATATGATGAAGAAGAAGCATTTAGGGAAATAAACCGAGAGTTGGAACATTTTGAGAATAAACCTAAGCCAAATCTGAATGACACCGAACCGGTTAATTTAGGAACTCCTGAAGGAATCCGGGAGACCAAAATAAGCATTCACACGGACAAGAAAACGCGAGATGCGATAATTCAACTTCTTTTTGAATTTAAAGACGTGTTTGCTTGGTCATATGATGACATACCGGGGCTAGGTGTTGATCTAGTGGTTCATAAATTGCCGATTCATCCTGATTGTCCTCCAGTTCAACAAAAGCAACGAAAGTTCAAAACTGAGGTCAGTCACAAGATTAAAGAGGAGATCACCAAACAACTGAAAACGGGAGTGATTCGGGTAGTCCAGTATACAACGTGGTTGGCAAATGTGGTGCCAGTACCGAAAAAGGACGGGAAAACTCGGGTATGTGTAGATTACCGAGATCTGAATAGAGCAAGTCCCAAAGATAATTTCCCACTGCCCAACATCCACATCCTCGTTGATAATTGCGCCAAACACGAGATACAGTCTTTCGTAGATTGTTACGCTGGGTATCATCAGGTATTGATGGATGAAGAGGACGCCGAGAAAACTGCCTTCACCACGCCTTGGGGCACCTACTGTTATCGGGTCATGCCATTTGGTCTGAAGAATGCTGGGGCTACTTACATGAGGGCCATGACTGCCATTTTTCATGACATGATGCATCAGGAAATAGAGGTGTACGTGGACGACGTGATAGTCAAGTCCAGGACGCAGGATAATCACATCCAAGACTTGAGGAAGTTCTTCGAGAGACTGAGGAAGTATGACTTGAAGCTGAACCCAGCCAAATGTGCTTTCGGAGTTCCATCGGGAAAACTTTTGGGCTTCATCGTAAGCAGGAGAGGTATCGAACTAGATCCAACTAAGATAAAATCTATCCGATATCTACCTCCCCCGAGAATGAAGAAAGACGTGATGAGTTTGTTGGGCAGGTTGAACTACATCAGTCGATTTATTGCCCAGCTGACAAGCACGTGTGAGCCCATATTCAAGCTGTTAAGGAAAGATGCGGCGATCAAATGGACAGCTGAGTGTCAAGAAGCCTTTGATAAAGTCAAAGAATACCTTTCAAATCCCCCAGTTTTGGTCCCACCAGAGCCAGGAAGACCACTATTCTTGTATCTGACAGTCTTGGAGAACTCTTTCGGTTGCGTCCTCGGGCAACATGACGTAACCGGAAAGAAAGAACAATCAATCTACTACTTGAGCAAGAAATTCACCGGGTACGAGGCCAAGTACACTCTGCTGGAAAGAACATGTTGCGCTCTGACGTGGATTGCTCAAAAGCTGAGACATTATCTCCAAGCCCACACTACTTTCCTCATAAGCAGGCTGGATCCTTTGAAGTATATATTTCAGAAACCGATGCCTACTGGGAGACTGGCCAAGTGGCAAATCTTGCTTACTGAATTCGACATAGTCTATGTCACTCGCACGGCAATGAAAGCCCAGGCGCTAGCAGATCATTTGGCCGAAAATCCAGTCGATGAGGAATACCAGCCATTGAGTACCTACTTTCCAGATGAAGAAATAAACACTGTAGAAGTAGTCTCAGAGAACGCTCATGTTTGGAAGATGTTCTTTGATGGAGCCGTAAACGCCAAAGGTGTAGGGATTGGGGCAATTTTGATTTCGCCTTCTGGTCAGCATTATCCCGCCACAGCTAGACTGCGTTGTTTTTGCACAAACAATACGACTGAGTATGAAGCCTGTATTATGGGCATGCATATGGCGATCGATCAGGATGTCGAAGACTTACTGATTATGGGAGATTCTGACCTGATTATCCGGCAAGCCCAAGGTGAATGGGAAACTCGGGATGTCAAACTTATTCCTTACCGACAACACGTGGAGGGCCTCGGCAAGCGTTTTAAATCAATAGAATTCAGGTATATCCCGAGGTGTCACAATGAACTGGCAGATGCCCTTGCTACTCTGGCTTCAATGCTACCCTACCCGGGCAACGCCCACGTCGATCCTTTGGAAATCCAAATCAGGGAAAGACGCGGTTACTGCAATGTAATCGAGGCGGGATCAAATATACAGCCTTGGTACCATGACATCAAGAGGTTCTTGAAGATGCAAGAATACCCCGAGCATGCTACTGGAGATCAAAAGAGAACCATTAGGCGACATGCAAGCGGTTTCTTTCTGAGCGGTGAGTTGTTGTACAAGAGGACCCCGGACCTCAACCTACTAAGATGTGTCGATGCCGAGGAGGCGAGAAAGATCATGCACGAAGTACACGCAGGTGTGTGCGGACCTCACATGAACGGGTATGTCTTAGCAAAGAAAATCCTTCGAGCAGGTTATTACTGGATGACCATGGAAAAGGACTGCTTCAGCTTCGTTCAGAAGTGTCATCAGTGTCAGGTGCACGGTGATTTGATTCATGCACCTCCCACGGAACTGCATCCCATGTCTGCACCTTGGACATTTGTCGCCTGGGGCATGGACGTCATTGGACCAATCGAGCCAAAGGCTTCAAATGGACACAGATTTATACTGGTTGCCATCGACTACTTCACAAAATGGGTAGAGGCTGTCACTCTCAAGTCGGTCACTAAAAAAGCTGTAGTGGATTTTGTACACTCAAATCTTATCTGTCGTTTCGGTGTTCCTGCGACTATCATTACAGATAACGCAGCAAACTTGAACAGTCACTTGATGGGAGATGTATGCGAGCAATTCAAAATAACGCATAGGAATTCTACTCCTTATCGGCCAAAGGCCAATGGCGCTGTGGAAGCGGCAAACAAAAACATCAAGAAGATTTTGAGGAAAACGATCCAAAGTTCCCGACAGTGGCATGAGCAGTTACCATTTGCATTGTTGGGGTATCGCACTACGGTACGCACGTCAGTAGGAGCAACTCCTTATCTTTTGGTTTATGGGATCGAGGCTGTAATACCGGTGGAGGTAGAAATTCCTTCGCTTCGAACCATTGTCGAAGCAGAAATCGAAGACAGCGAGTGGGTCAAGACTCGGTTAGAGTATTGACTTTGATCGATGAAAAGTGAATGGCCGCGGTTTGTCACGGACAGTTGTACCAACGAAGAATGGCCCGTACTTACAACAAAAAAGTCCGACCCAGGAATTTCGAAGTAGGTCAGCTGGTACTGAGGCGTATTCTGCCACATCACCAGGAAGCGAAAGGGAAATTTGCTCCAAATTGGAAAGGCCCATACATCATAAGGAAGATATTGCCGAGAGGAGCATTGTATCTAGGTGATATCGAAGGAAATGACCCCGAAACAGCAGTAAATGCAGATGAAGTTAAGAGATACTACGTCTGAATTATACTCCAGTAGTCCTGACACATTTGAAATGACGAAGGTTTTATTCCCCACTACCCCAAACACTACCAACTCTCTCTACAAGCCATTTGAGCCGGTCACATCCCTTCGGCGACCTATTTAAAAAAAAATTGACGAGAGCCTGAACTACGTTTGACTTGATTCCGAAAGGATACGTAGGCAGCCTCTCTCTGAGGTTCAGTCACACCAACAATAAAATCCCATTTACCCTGAAATTGAAACCGGGGCACGTCAAGCGGTTTAGAAGTTAGTATCATCTACCTATCTTTACCAAAGCACAAGCCTTCAGATCAATTACCAAAGATAGCGGGAAGCCAAGAAGCGTCACGAATGGAGGTCGGCACACTCTAAATTGAGAGAGATAAAATGAGAGAGTCTCGTCGGTGAAAACCTTCGGGCACCACGAGGCGACGGGAGTAGAGAAACCAAAATGAGAGAGCTTGTTTAGTAAAAGCTCGCAAAGAGTGCTATCAAGCGATGACAGGAAGAGAAATGAGAGAGGTCAGCCAGCGAAAACCCGCAAAGGGCGCTGTTTGCCGAAAGAATGACTCCACCCAAGGAGGTCTCGGCAAAGTTCCACCGGTTTGGAATCACAAATCCATTTTGGTTCAGGGAAACGCAAGTTCATTGAAGGTCAGGCATCCAGTCCAAAGAGCATGTCATGTCCATTTAAAGCCAGCATTATCTTCCTCAGATAAGTCTTTCTCGTCCCGAAAGGGACACTCCTTTTCTGAAATTTGCTTTCTCCTTTCTTTGTTTTTCTTCGAATCCCTTTCATGTTTAACCCCAAGTTCCAGATATACCGGAAAGGACATGTGGCAGGTTTGGTTTCACGGAATTCCGTTTCATGAAGGAAAGCACCTCGTTTCGTTGGTATATTTGTCCAAACCTGATGAATCATGATGATTGACTGCGTTAGAAGTAAAGACGAAAGAGAGAAATTTCCCCAGCAAGTCCGCCTCGTACAAATCCCCACAGGGCTTCCCTTTGTACAAATCCGCACAAAGAATCCACTGCGTAAATGTTCCCCAAAGAGTTTGCCCCAGCGAAATCCACACAGATTTTCTCTCTTGTACAGATCCCCACAAGGTCTTCCCTTTGTTAATACTAATAAAAAAAAGAAGGATTTCCCCAGCAAATCCCCAGCGAGTCCCTTTGTAAAAATTCCCCAGCGAGCTTACCCCAACAAATCCTGGAAAGTCCGCTTTGAAACAAATCCCTAAACATGTCCCCGTTGTACAAAAATCCACACAAAGAATCCACTTTGTAAATATTCCCCCCACAGACTTTCCCTTTGTACAAATCCCCACAGAATACCTCCAATAAAATCCCTGTTGAGAATCTCAAAGCAAAACGGGACACAAAAAAAAAGAGCCTTACAAGGCAAATCATCACAGAATTTGGAAATACAAGCCTGAGCAGTCCAAAAGGGTTTCGCCATTTGAATCCAATCAATAGCAGGATTTCTCAACAGAAATAAGGACGCAACAAAGCAATGGGAACAATCAAGGTCACCGAACCAACCGCCATTTCCGAACTAAAAATTGTTCTTTGTTTGAGAAGTTGAAACAGGTATAATCCAAGACAACCGTGCAAGAAGCAGGTGTCACCCAACGGAGAAGGTACTTGAGTACAAGAAACAGTTTGGCAATAAGGAATTCACTCGAAAGGTAAGTTTCCAAGAAATTCCCTTTTATCTTCTACTAAAACAAGAAAATTCAAAAAAAGAGGTCAGTTGGTATCCTCGAACTTTGTCCCCAGCCAGTCAGCATTAGGGTTTTAAACCTTAAACTGAACTCTTTCCTTTAGTCAGCATTAGGGTTTTAAACCCTAAACTGAACTTTTCCATTCAGTCAGCATTAGGGTTTTAAACCCTAAACTGAACTTTTTTCTTTAGTCAGCATTAGGGTTTTAAACCCTAAACTGAACTCTTTCCTTTAGTCATCATTAGGGTTTTAAACCCTAAACTGAACTTTTTCCTTCAGTCAGCATTAGGGTTTTAAACCGTAAATTGAACTTTTTCCATTCAGCCAGCATTAGGGTTTTAAACCCTAAACTGAACTTTTTCCATTTAGTCAGCATTAGGGTTTTAAACCCTAAACTGAACACTTTCCTTCAGTCAGCATTAGGATTTTAAACCCTAAACTGAACTTTTCCTTTAGTCAGCATTAGGATTTTAAACCCTAAACTGAACTTTTTCCATTCAGTCAGCATTAGGGTTTTAAACCCTAAACTGAACTTTTTCCTTTAGTCAGCATTAGGGTTTTAAACCCTAAACTGAACTTTTCCTTTAGTCAGCATTAGGGTTTTAAACCCTAAACTGAACTTTTTCCATTTAGTTAGCATTAGGGTTTGAAACCCTAAACTGAACTTTTCCTTTAGTCAGCATTAGGGTTTTAAACCCTAAACTGAACTTTTCCCTTCAGTCAGCATTAGGGTTTTAAACCCTAAACTGAACTTTTTCCCTTCAGTCAGTATTAGGGTTTTAAACCCTAAACTGAACTCTTTCCTTCAGTGAGCATTAGGGTTTTAAACCCTAAACTGAACTTTTTCATTTAGTAGGCATTAGGGTTTTAAACCCTAAACTGAACTTTTTCCTTTAGTCAGCATTAGGGTTTTAAACCCTAAACTGAACTTTTCCTTTAGTCAGCATTAGGGTTTTAAACCCTAAACTGAACTTTTTCCATTTAGTTAGCATTAGGGTTTGAAACCCTAAACTGAACTTTTCCTTTAGTCAGCATTAGGGTTTTAAACCCTAAACTGAACTTTTCCCTTCAGTCAGCATTAGGGTTTTAAACCCTAAACTGAACTTTTTCCCTTCAGTCAGTATTAGGGTTTTAAACTCTAAACTGAACTCTTTCCTTCAGTGAGCATTAGGGTTTTAAACCCTAAACTGAACTTTTTCATTTAGTCAGCATTAGGGTTTTAAACCCTAAACTGAACTTTTTCCTTTAGTCAGCATTAGGGTTTTAAACCCTAAACTGAACTTTTCCTTTAGTCAGCATTAGGGTTTTAAACCCTAAACTGAAC
This sequence comes from Nicotiana tabacum, assembly GCF_000715075.1. Taxonomy (NCBI): domain Eukaryota; kingdom Viridiplantae; phylum Streptophyta; class Magnoliopsida; order Solanales; family Solanaceae; genus Nicotiana; species Nicotiana tabacum. The sequence goes on along the minus strand of NC_134090.1, from coordinate 34,744,055 downwards.
TTTTTCCATTTAGTTAGCATTAGGGTTTGAAACCCTAAACTGAACTTTTTCCTTTAGTCAGCATTAGGGTTTTAAACCCTAAACTGAACTTTTTCCTTTAGTCAGCATTAGGGTTTTAAACCCTAAACTGAACTTTTTCCTTTAGTCAGCATTAGGGTTTTAAACCCTAAACTGAACTTTTTCTTTAGTCAGCATTAGGGTTTTAAACCCTAAACTGAACTCTTTCCTTTAGTCAGCATTAGGGTTTTAAACCCTAAACTGAACTTTTTCCTTTAGTCAGCATTAGGGTTTTAAACCCTAAACTGAACTTTTTCCTTTAGTCAGCATTAGGGTTTTAAACCCTAAACTGAACGTTTCCTTTAGTCAGCATTAGGGTTTTAAACCCTAAACTGAACTCTTTCCTTTAGTTAGCATTAGGGTTTTAAACCCTAAACTGAACTTTTCCTTTAGTCAGCATTAGGGTTTTAAACCCTAAACTGAACTCTTTCCTTTAGTCAGCATTAGGGTTTTAAACCCTAAACTGAACTCTTTTCCATTCAGTCAGCATTAGGGTTTTAAACACTAAACTGAACTTTTTCCTTTAGTCAGCATTAGGGTTTTAAACCCTAAACTGAACTTTTCCCTTCAGTCAGCATTAGGGTTTTAAACCCTAAACTGAACTTTTTCCTTTCAGTCAGTATTAGGGTTTTAAACCCTAAACTGAACTCTTTCCTTCAGTGAGCATTAGGGTTTTAAACCCTAAACTGAACTTTTTCATTTAGTCAGCATTAGGGTTTTAAACCCTAAACTGAACTTTTTCCTTTAGTCAGCATTAGGGTTTTAAACCCTAAACTGAACTTTTCCTTTAGTCAGCATTAGGGTTTTAAACCCTAAACTGAACTTTTTCCATTTAGTTAGCATTAGGGTTTGAAACCCTAAACTGAACTTTTCCTTTAGTCAGCATTAGGGTTTTAAACCCTAAACTGAACTTTTCCCTTCAGTCAGCATTAGGGTTTTAAACCCTAAACTGAACTTTTTCCCTTCAGTCAGTATTAGGGTTTTAAACCCTAAACTGAACTCTTTCCTTCAGTGAGCATTAGGGTTTTAAACACTAAACTGAACTTTTTCATTTAGTCAGCATTAGGGTTTTAAACCCTAAACTAAACTTTTTCCTTTAGTCAGCATTAGGGTTTTAAACCCTAAACTGAACTTTTCCTTTAGTCAGCATTAGGGTTTTAAACCCTAAACTGAACTTTTTCCATTTAGTTAGCATTAGGGTTTGAAACCCTAAACTGAACTTTTTCCTTTAGTCAGCATTAGGGTTTTAAACCCTAAACTGAACTTTTTCCTTTAGTCAGCATTAGGGTTTTAAACCCTAAACTGAACTTTTTCTTTAGTCAGCATTAGGGTTTTAAACCCTAAACTGAACTCTTTCCTTTAGTCAGCATTAGGGTTTTAAACCCTAAACTGAACTTTTTCCTTTAGTCAGCATTAGGGTTTTAAACCCTAAACTGAACTTTTTCCTTTAGTCAGCATTAGGGTTTTAAACCCTAAACTGAACTTTTCCTTTAGTCAGCATTAGGGTTTTAAACCCTAAACTGAACTCTTTCCTTTAGTCAGCATTAGGGTTTTAAACCCTAAACTGAACTTTTCCTTTAGTCAGCATTAGGGTTTTAAACCCTAAACTGAACTCTTTCCTTTAGTCAGCATTAGGGTTTTAAACCCTAAACTGAACTCTTTTCCATTCAGTCAGCATTAGGGTTTTAAACACTAAACTGAACTTTTTCCTTTAGTCAGCATTAGGGTTTTAAACCCTAAACTGAACTCTTTGCTTTAGTCAGCATTAGGGTTTTAAACCCTAAACTGAACTTTTTCCTTTAGTCAGCATTAGGTTTTTAAACCCTAAACTAAACTTTTTCCATTCAGTCAGCATTAGGGTTTTAAACCCTAAACTAAACTTTTCCTTTAGTCAGCATTAGGGTTTTAAACCCTAAACTGAACTTTTCCTTTAGTCAGCATTAGGGTTTAAACCCTAAATTGAACTCTTTCCTTTAGTCAGCACTAGGGTTTTAAACCCTAAACTGAACTTTTTCCTTTAGTCAGCATTAGGGTTTTAAACCCTAAACTGAACTCTTTTCCATTCAGTCAGCATTAGGGTTTTAAACCCTAAACTGAACTTTTCCTTTTGTCAGCATTAGGGTTTTAAAACCCTAAACTGAACTCTTTCCTTTAGTCAGCATTAGGGTTTTAAACCCTAAACTGAACTTTTCCTTTAGACAGCATTAGGGTTTTAAAACCCTAAACTGAACTCTTTCCTTTAGTCAGCATTAGGGTTTTAAACCCTAAACTGAACTTTTTCCTTTAGTCAGCATTAGGGTTTTAAACCCTAAACTGAACTTTTTCCATTTAGTCAGCATTAGGGTTTTAAACCCTAAACTGAACTTTTCCTTTCAGTCAGCATTAGGGTTTTAAGCCCTAAACTGAACTTTTCCATTCAGCCAGCATTAGGGTTTTAAACCCTAAACTGAACTTTTCCAGCCAGTCAGTATTAGGGTTTTAAACCCTAAACTGAACTTTTCCTTTAAGTCAGCATTAGGGTTTTAAAACCTAAACTGAACTTTTCCATTTAGTCAGCATTAGGGTTTTTAACCCTAAACTGAACTTTTCCTTTCAGTCAGCATTAGGGTTTTAAACCCTAAACTGAACTTTTCCAGCCAGTCAATATTAGGGTTTTAAACCCTAAACTGAACTTTTCCTTTTAGTTAGCATTAGGGTTTTAAACCCTAAACTGAACTTTTCCCCAGTTGGTCAGCATTAGAGTTTCAACTCTAAACTGAACTTCTCCCCAGCTAGTCGGTATTAGGGCTCCAACCCTGAACTGAGCATTCATATCCTCTTTCATCAATTTTATGAACTTCTTGGCAAATAATTTACGAAATTTTCCTAGTGAAACTGGGGCAGAAAATTTTGTTCGTTTGTTCTTCCCCGCAGGTCTAACCTCGAGCCACACGGATCGAAATGACCCACGATATGAGTCTCAACTCGGAATAAAAGGAGAAAGACAAAAGAAGACGTCCCGAGATACCGGAGAGAATGGAAGGCGGATCGCTCCAAGATTTAATTAAGGTCCCGAACTCTGCCAGTCGCGTCTCACTCAGTATCTCAGAGATTAAACAAGCACCTACAACTCGCAAGCGTCAAGATTCGGATCGAAGTCTCCAAGCAAAATCAGCTAAGACCCGAGATCAAGTCGCAAAAGAATCATAGATAGGAATCTTGTAACTAGCAGTTGACATGCATATGAGTACTTAGTTCAGTTCCAACTTTTCTTTGTTTGTAATAAGGCGGTCAGTAAAGCAGCGGTGACAACAGCAACAGCAGTAACAACAAGCATTGCAATCCCATGGTAGCCCCCAGCTGCCAAAACTTCCCGAACTACATTGACCTGATTCCTGTTTAGCCCAGGATATGTAGGAAATCTTTGAAGCAAAGATTCGGTCAAATCTTTCAAAACATGCTTCACACGGAGTAGTCCATAGGCAAAAATCGCTCATATCCGCTCACTTTATCTTTGCACGAAAACTCTTCGTGTTTCCGAACAAAGAGGGACAGCTGTGAGCACGTGATTTTTGTTTTACGCGACAATCGCTCCAAAAGAAATAAAATAATAACAAATGGTCCTGCTGTACAAGTTTTGGATTTTATGTGGCATATTTGTTAGTTATCTGTAATCTCGTCCGTGTTTATTTTATTCAAAAATATATATAAAAAATAAAAAATGTGTGCATCTTTCATTTTTATTTTTTGTCATTAAGTGATGTTAGTATAATTAAATGTTAATTGTATGTAAATTGTTGTTTATGGTTTTATATGATATTATTTTTCAAATTAATTTAAGAAATTAAAAAGAAAAAAAAAGAAGAAGAAAGAGTTTTCGGACTTGGGCCAGTCCAATTTTAAAACAAATTGGCCCAAACAACCCAACCCAAAACCCCATGAGTACCCGGTCCAGACCAGCTAACCTTAGGGGGCGTCCAAACGACGCCGTATTGATCTGGTTTGATCTGGGCCGTTGATCTCAGAATGATCAACGGCCAAGATCACATTTCCCATAACCCATGAACAAACCTGACCCATTCCACCCGGACCGACCCAACCCCCTTTAGTTTAAAATGACACCATTCCTTACTAGCCAAAAGATCCTGACCCTTCATCTCACTCCATCCAACGGCCAGGAATCGATCATTCGCTTACTATATAATCCCACTCCATTACCCTGCCCCCCTATCCAAACCCCCTTAGTCATCCCCTCCACGGACCTCAATCCCCCAAACCCTAGCCGTCTCTGTACACCTTCACCATGAAAATCGGCGGCCTGGACGCCGGTGACTCCCACCTTAACACCGTAGGACCACCTCACCGCCTTGAACATGGATCTGTTAACCGCTTAGATCGAATCCCATCCCACCTTCTCGAATCTTCATTTGAAGATTCGAGTCAAAACTCGATCTACACCGATCTGCCCTAGATTCATACCAGACAGTCCCCGGACTTCCCTCGTGACCAAACCATGCTTGGTTTGGTCCGAATCTAACCGTAGAGACTCAAAACCCAAATCTGTCATCTAGGAACCATAGAAAACCCCAGGGCCTGGTCCGCGTCTGTTTGAGCCAAGTGATTAGGGTCTAATGGACCTTAATCGAAGTATTTCTCATTTGAGAAACACTTCGATTAAAGTCCGTTCAACCCCAAGAAAGGTCTATTCAAGTCCAGCTAAGGATTTCTGATTTTTTGGGGATTTAAGGTAAGTTTGTTTTTCCTTTTTCTTTATTTAGTCCATGTGTTGATTAAATGTCTGTTCTTTGGCCAAATGTCTTGTTTAATTTGTGTTTTGAATTTTACCAACTGTATCCTGTCCACCTTGCTTGAACCTCTGTGTTTGATCGAGTCTTTCTTCTATTCACTGATAATGTGTAGATGTGTATGTGTTGTGCAATCAATTGAACTTTGAACTTGACTAATTAACTGATTCCCCGGTACAGTTTCTGCTTAGTCATTACAATTCGAATCATGTGTTCGATACTGTTAGATGTCTGATCATGGTTTCGATTGTACGTGTTATGATTAGTATAGTCGAGTCGACATATGTCGTCAATTAGTTTCAGCTATTTGAACAATAAAAATTGATCTGCTTCTGTTAAGCATTGTTTGAATCAATTAGGAATTGAGTTTTAGCTACTTATAGTTGTTAATTTGAATCAAAAGGATTTGTTTTGTTTATTTGCAATCTGAATTGTGGTCATGTGCTGCACAACATGTGCATTTAGGGGCCTTTTTAGAATTAAAATAAGCTGTCAACAGGTGCTGTCAGAACACACCCCTGCTGCCCATGCCCTGTTTTAAATTTAGAAATAATGAGCCTCATCCAGATATATGTTTGTCAGGGAATATCATGGGAGGGGATATACTTAAATGTTTGAGTGGAAACTGAAAAGAGAAAAAACAGCACATGGGAGGGGTTTTCTGATTGATTAACAGGTTGTTTAAATGGCCTGATGTTAGGCTTATAAGGGGGGAACATTGAGAACTGAGGTGGGGAAAAAAAAAGAGAACACTGAAAAAGAATTCTTTTTGATAACTCAAATAGATTTCAAGACTGAAAATTGGCACTGGATTTTGAAAAGAAAAGAGATAGTGAGAGGGATGTCACAAAGAGGCTTATACAGATACACATTGAGAGAGGCATAACAGAGAAAAATAGGAACTGCATTTCCATTGTTGTCTTGATTTTCACTGGTCTGGACTTGCCTGTTCCACACTAATTTCTTCTGAGTCCTGACTGAGGTTACTGGTTGTGTGTAGCATTAGTTCATTTCTGGATTTGTTCTGCTTGAATTCTGATTCCATACTACTGGTTATTGCTGTCATTCTGCCATTTTTCCATCGGCTCTAGCTGCATCTTGCATTGGGATTTGTTCTATTTGTTACCTGCTGTTACTGCTGCTGTTTGGTATTGCTTCTATTGCTCTACTGACCTCCCTGCTTCTTCTGTTGTATCCAACATCCAGGTACATACTAGAACTTCGCATCTGATGTAACAATGAAAGCATGAAATAAAAGATACGCTGGAGTTTTAATTATTCGTTGCTGCAGTTACAGTTTTTATGAATGTTATTAGATTTGTGTAACTTGTTTAGTTTGTAACTCAATAAAGAAACACATTAGGTAGCCTGTACTTAATTGGAGCTTAGTTTGTTTTAAAATTGTGATTTCAGTTATTTAGTGGGTTGTATGACAAGGAATGCATGAGTGTTTGGCACACAGATAATTAGACTTCCTTTCGGCCATATTTTGTATGCATAGAGCAGAATGCTTTAACCTTTCGGCTATATTTTGCATGTATAGAGCAGAACGCCTTAACCTTGCCAAATATAATGTAGTTTTAATCTTTAGAGTTCTAACTTTATCGGATCTCGTTAGGTAGTTCACATGACCACGTTCAAACCTTATTAGTAGCAGCTTCCGATAGTTAATTCTACTAACCTGGTTTAAATAAGTGAGTCTCAAATTCGGGTTTGAAGAACATTTAACATAGGCTTTAGCAGTTTCATTAATCTTGTATGTTAATATCCTCTAGAAATTTAACAACATGTTCATCCATGAAATAAGGCACAAAACAATTCACGCCTCATGAACAACTAATCAGATAATCAAATAAGAATCCGAAGTTGGTCAAGCATGTAATTAGCGTGTATTTCTCCTTCTTTCATTTTATTAGAGACGAACATGATAGAAAATATAGTCACTATAGGTTTATCCTTTAAATAAAATTGAGACGAGCCTCGACAAACAAAAAAAATGAACAAGCTGCGGGGCCCTCTAAATGTATATACTAAAATACTTAGAATTCGGAACAGGCCGTTTAGCGAATTTTACGGCTTTCCAAAATAACAATACGCTAGTTGCTTTTGGCGCACCTTTAATAATTTAACCTTCTTAAACACGGGTGCACATTGATGTGACCCAAATCCAAATCTCAACGGAGTCAAAATGTGTCGACAACCACGGGTGCATGGATTGTGACGTTGTTCGAGATGCATTTTCACGACGTTGCAATTCTATAAAAATAAATTATAATAATAAAAGCGGTTTAAACTTAATAAAAGCACGTAAGTCATAACATGTATTTAAATCAGATATTTAGCCATTATAACAATTTAAGCGACCGTGCTAGAACCACGGGATTCGAGGGTGCCTAACACCTTCCCTCGGGTCAACAGAATTCCTTACTTAGAATTTCTGGTTTGCAGACTTCATTTGGAAAAGTCGAAAACTTCCTCGATTTGGGATTCAAGATAAACCGGTGACTTGGGACACCAAAAGCCAAACCTTTCCCAAGTGGCGACTCTGAATTAAATAAATAATCCCATTTCGAATATTGTCACTTAAATTGGAAAAACGCCCTCGCGCATTTTCTACCCTTCGGGGCGGAGCGCGCAAAAAGGAGGTGTGACAACGACCCATGAGTCTCTTGTTTCACCTGTTTATGTATCTACACTGGTGGGCGATACTATTATTGTAGACTGTGTGTACCGGTCGTGTGTGGTGACTATTGGGGGTTTGGAGACCCGAGTGGATCTTTTATTATTGTGTATGGTGGACTTTGATGTTATTTTGGGCATGGATTGGCTATCTCCGTGTCGTGCTATTCTGGACTGTCATGCCAAGACAGTCATATTGGCTATACCGGGTGTGCCATGGATTGAGTGGCGAGGTTTGACTAATTATGTTCCTAATAGGGTAATTTCATTCTTGAAGGCCCAGCGTATGGTTGGGAAGGGTTGCCTTTCGTATCTAGCCTTTGTGAGGGATGTCGGTGCAGAGACTCCCAATATTGATTCTGTTCCAGTTGTGAGGGATTTTCCCGATGTGTTTCCTGCAGACCTGCCGTGCATGCCACCGGACAGGGATATTGATTTTGATATTGACCTGGTGCCGAGCACTTAGCCCATTTCTATTTCGCCGTATCGTATGGCACCAGTGGAGTTGAAAGAGTTAAAGGAGCAACTTCAGGAACTCCTTTATAAGGGGTTTATTCGGCCTAGTGTGTCACCTTGGGGTGCGCGGGTTCTATTTATGAAGAAGAAGGATGGCACTATAAGGATGTGCATTGGTTATAGGCAATTGAACAAAGTAACAGTTAAGAACAAATATCCTTTGCCTCGTATTGATGATTTATTTGACCAGTTTCAGGGAGCGAGAGTGTTCTCCAAGATTGATCTCCGTTCAAGTTATCACCAATTGAAGATTAGGGATTAGGATATTCTTAAGACAGCTTTTAGGACCCCGATATGGTCATTATGAGTTCTTGGTGATGTCTTTTGGGCTGACCAATGCCCCAGAAACGTTCATGCATTTGATGAACAACGTGTTCCGGCATTATCTCAACTCGTTTGTCATTGTCTTCATTGATGATATTCTGGTGTATTCGCATAGTCAGGAGGAGCTCGCGGAGCATTTGATAGTTGTGTTGCAGAGGTTGAGAGAGGAGAAACTTTATGCAAAATTCTCCAAGTGTTAGTTTGGGCTCAGTTCAGTGGCTTTCTTGGGGCACGTGGTGTCCAGTGAGGGTATTCAGGTTGATCCGAAGAAGATAGAGGCGGTTCAAAGTTGGCCCAGACTGTCCTCAGCCATTGAGATTCGCAGCTTTCTTGGTTTGGCGGGTTATTATCGCCGATTTGTTCAGGAATTCTCATCTATCGCATCGCCCTTGACCAAGTTGACTTAGAAGGGTGCTTCATTTTTATGGTCGAATGAGTATGAAGAGAGCTTTCAGAAGCTCAAGACAACCTTGACCATAGCTCCAGTGTTAATTTTTCCATCAGCTTCAGGTTCATATACTGTGTATTGTGATGCTTCGAGAGTTGGTATTGGGTGTGTATTGATGCAGAAGGGCAGAGTTAATGCTTATGCTTCTCGTTAGTTGAATCCCCATGAGAAGAACTACCCCATTCATGATTTGGAGTTGGCTGCCATAGTTCACGCGTTGAAGATTTGGAGGCATTACTTATATGGTGTGTCTTGTGAGGTGTTTACTGATCATCGTAGTCCCCAACACTTGTTCAAGCAGAAGGATCTTAATTTGAGGCAGTGGAGATGGTTGGAGTTGCTAAAGGATTATGATATCATTATATTGTACCATCCGGAAAAGGCCAATATGGTGGCCGATGCCTTGAGCCGAAAGGCGGTGAGTATGGGGAGTTTGGTATATATTCCAGTTGGGGAGAGACCTCTTGCAGTTGATGTTTTGGCCTTGGCCAATCGGTTCGTGAGGTTGGATATTTCGGAGCCCAGTCGGGTATTGGCTTGTGTGGTATCTCGGTCTTCCTTATATGATCTCATCAGAGAGCGCCAGTATGATGATCCACATTTGCCTGTCCTTAAGGACAGAGTTCAGCATAATGATGCCATAGATGTGACCATTGGTGATGATGGGGTGTTGAGGATGTAAGGCCGGATATGTGTGCTCAATGTAGATGGGCTTCGGGAGTTGATTCTGGAGGAGGACCATAGCTCGCGGTATTCCATTCATCCGGGTGCCGCAAAGATGTACTAGGATTTCAGGCAGCATTATTGGTGGAGGAGAATGAAGAAAGACATTGTGGGATTTGTAGCTCGGTGTCTCAATTGTCAACAGGTGAAATATGAGCATCAGAGACCGGGTGGCTTGCTTCAATGGATGGATATTCTAGAGTAGAAGTGGGAGCGGATCACCATGGACTTTGTAGTTGGGCTTCCACGGACTTTGAAGAAGTTCAATGCTATTTGGGTGATTGTGGATCGGCTGACCAAGTCCGCAAACTTCATTCCTGTGTGTACTACCTATTCTTCAGAGCGGTTGGTAGAGATCTATATCTGGGAGATTGTTTATTTGCATGGTGTCCTAGTTTTCATAATTTTAGATAGGGGCACTCAGTTTACTTTACAGTTTTGGAGGTCGGTGCAGTGAGAGTTGGGTACTCAGATTGAGTTGAGCATAGTTTTTCACCCTCAAATGGACAGGCAGTCCGAGCGCACTATTCAGATATTGGAGGACATGTTGCGTGCTTGTTTCATCGATTTTGGAGGGTCATGGGATCAGTTTCTACCGCTTGCAGACTTTGCTTATAACAAAAGCTACCAGTCGAGTATTCAGATGGCTCCATATGAGGCTTTGTATGGGAGGCGGTGTAGATCTCCAGTTGGTTGGTTCGAGTCGGGTGAGGCTAGGCTATTGGGGATAGACTTGGTGCAGGATGCTTTAGAAAGGATGAAGGTAATTCAGGAGAGGCTTCATAAAGCGCAGTCGAGGCAAAAGAGTTATGCTGGTAGAAAGGTTCGGGATGTGTCCTACATGGTTGGCGAGAAGGTTCTATTGAAGGTTTCACCCATGAAGGGTGTTATGAGATTTGGGAAGAAAGGTAAATTGAGTCCTCGATTCATTGGGCTTTTTGAGGTGCTTTGGAGGATTGGGGAGGTGGCTTATGAGCTTACTTTGCCACCCAGCTTGTCGAGTGTGCATCCGGTATTTCATGTTTCTATGCTACCGAAGTATATTGGGGATCCGTCTCATGTTTTGGATTTCAGCACGGTTCAGTTGGATGGTGATTTGACCTATGATGTGGGGCCAGTAGCTATTTTGGGTCGTTAGGTTCGAAAGTTGAGGTCAAAGGATATAGTTTCTGTGAAAGTGTAGTGGAGAGGTCGGCCCATGGAAGAGGCTACCTGGGAGACCGAGCGAGAGATGCGGAGCAGATATCCTCACCTGTTTGAGGCTTTAGGTATATTTCTTGACTCGTTCGAGGACGAACATTTGTTTAAGAAGGGGAGGATGTGACGACCCGGCCAGTCGTCTCATGAGTTACCACTCTGTTTCCCCCATTTCTGCTTCTTATTGCTTTGTCTATTGGTTCTATATGTGATCGGGTTGGTTGGCTCGGGTTCGGAAAGGATTTGGTAAGGTTTGAGACACTTAGTCTCTTTTGAGGAAGCTTAAGTAGGAAAAGTCAACAGGATATTGACTTATATGTTAGAGGGCTCGCATGTGAGTTTAAATGGTTTGGATAGCTTCGGGAGGTGATTTGGGAATTAGGAGCGTGATCAGAATGTGTTTTGAAGGTCCAGAGTAGATTTAGGCTTGAATTGGCGAAATAGGATTTTTGGCATTTTCCGATTGATAGGTGAGATTTTAATATAGGGGTCAGAATGGAATTTTGAGAGTTGTAGTAGTTCCGTTGTGTCATCTAGGATGTGTGTGCAACATTTCAGGTCATTCAGACGTGGTTTGGTTGGGTTTTCTTATCAAAAGTGTAATTTAGAAGATTTTGGAATTCTTAGGCTTGAATCCGATGCGAATTGGGTGTTTTGATGTTGTTTTGAGCGTTTCGAAGGTTGAAACAAGTTTGAATGAGGTTATGAGATATGTTGGCATGTTTGGTTGAGGTCCCGGGGGCCTCGGGTAAGTTTCGGGTGGTCAATCGGACCATTTCATATTGTTTAGAATTGCAGAAAAACTGCTAAAGTGTTGCAGAGAATTTGACCTTCCCGTTCGCGAGATCCTCGCGTTCGCGAGTAGGTCCTCACGTTTGCGAGTAGGTCCTCGTATTCGCGAATGGTTAGTTAAGGAGGCTGAGATATTAGCCTTCACGTTCGCGAGGAAGGCTCCGCTTTCGCGAAGGGCTGAGAAGTGATTCATTGCGTTCGCGAGGTGGAGTCGCGTTCGCGTAGATGAAATTGGTCAGCTGGGTTTGAGGTCGAGTTTTTCATCACGTTCGCAAAGAGTTAGTTTGAAGAACCATCACGTTCGCGATGGGCATGTCGCGGTCACGTAAGAGGATTTTTTGTCAAAGTTATTTTGTGCTTCATGAATGCGAGGCATTGATTGCGTTCGCGAAGAAGGAATTTAGGCCTGGGAAGAATGTTTAAATAGTCGTCTTGTCCGCGATTTTGGAGATTATTTCCACCATGTTTGAGCGTTTTTGGAGCTTTTTGAAGAGGATTGAAGAGGGATTCAAGGGGAAACACTTGTAGGTAAGATTCATGGACTTAATACTCGATTCTAAAGTGAAATATACCTAATTAATCATGAAAATTAAGCCTAAAATTGAAGAACTAGAGCTTGAAATTGGAGACCTAGAATTTGGGATTTGAGGGGTCGTTTGTGGATGGCTTTTGATGTTTTTGGTTTGAATTAACTCGGGGAGTGATAAGGAATCCATTGATGTGATTTTTATCGAGATCCGAGACATGAGCCCAGGGGTCAGATTTTGGTAATTTTGGGATTTATGTTGTAAATTGAATATTTTTGCTTGGGCTTCGTTCCCTTAGCATATTTTGACATCGTGGTTCTGATTTTGGATAGATTCGACGTGAGTGGATGCCGATTCGAGGGACAAAGGCGTCGCGGGCTAGAGTTGGACCGGATTGAGGTGAGTAATGATTGTAAATGATATCCTGAGGGTATGAAACCCCGGATTTGCACATCGTTGTGCTATATTGAGGCAACGCACACGCTAGATGACGAGCGTGGGGTTGTGCACTGTTGGGGATTTGAGACTTAGTCAGTCTCGAATGAATATTTTATCGCGTATTTGACTGAAATCTATTTGCTATCATCTTGTTTTTGGGCTAAATGCCATATTTGGGCCTCGTGCCAATTATTTGAACCCTTAGGGGATTTTTATTGATATTTCCTCACTGTTTTGACTTTATACTTGAACTCAGTCATGCTATATTGTACTATTTTTCATAACGCAACCATGTTTACTCTGCTTTAACACTTAAATGATATTTTAAATGATATTTTGGGTTGAGCACTATATTTTGCTATTGCTCGAGTGGCTTGTGAGGATTTTGACTGAGTAAGGACGAAAGCCTATGTTGTGTAAGGACGAAGGCCTATGTTGTGAGGAAACACTTGATTATGATTATGAGGACAAGGGCCTGAGATTTGTAAGCCACGAGGTGGCTTGTTGATATGAGGCCGAGAGCCTAGTGATGATGCCACGAGATGACTTGATATTGCGCTTGGGCCGTAAGGGGCCCTTCCAAGAGTCTGCACACCCCCAGTAAGTGTGGGTACCCATTGTGATGTGAGATATAGCCCGAGATGCTGGTATTGTTTCTGAGATATTGCTTGAGGGGCAGATTTGTTGACATTGTGCCCGAGGGGCGATCCTTTATGTGCTTATCTTTCCTATTTGCCTGTCATTTCATTGTTTAAATTGTTAAAAAGGCATTTTATGAAGTTTAAAAACTGAACTCAGTGACTTTACACATCCTTACTGCTTCACTGTTTTACTCGCTTTTATTGCTTCCTTATAGCCTGTTATGTACCTTACATGATTTCATATTCTTTTTTATTTATGATTATTACTCACTGAGTTGGAGTACTCACTTTACTCCCTGCACCCCATGTGCAGATTCAGGCGTTGTTGATACTGCTAGCGAGGGTTGAGAGCTCCCGGTAGATTTTGGAGTTCACGAGGTAGTTGTTCGGCGTCTACATCCCCGTGCTTTCCTCCCTTTATCTCATTTCTTTTCCCTTATTAGTGACTCTGTAGTAGCTTTGTAGACTCTTCAGACCTGTATTAAATTGATAGATGCTCATGACTAGTGATACCCCGGTATCCGACTGTGTTGGATTTATTTTTCCGCAAATTATTCTGTCACGGCTCACTCTGGGATTGTTTATTACGTTTTAGACTTATTTCGAATTGTTGAATTATTTTAAAATCAATCGGGAATGTGTCAGCTGGCCTTGTATTCATGAGAGACGCCATCACGATCGGGTCCGGGTTTAGGGTCGTGACACTTAATGACAGACGCAACCGTGAAAAAGCCTTAGAAAACGCTGAAGAGTGGTAAACTCAATCGATGAAGGCCATGTGGCACATGCATTAAATGGAAGTGACATACGGCGCGTTGGTTCTAGAGAAGACATAATGATACATGGGAAACGACGACAAAAATTCCCGCCATAAATATATACCACTTTCAAAATATTCAATTGCAGAATATTCGGCAAATGGGGGGACTATCTGTATTGGTAAAAATAAATATTACACGTGAATTTATATGACAAGACACATGGATCATTAAGAAAGCGACAGCTGGAGAGATGCATTATAAGAGGCACGAGTCGTAATAGATACGAGCAAATCACCCACGAGAGGAAAATATATGGTCGCTCAAGTTTAATGGTTACATGAAGAGGTACCGGCGGAATGAATCAAGACAATAAAAGGAAAGGTTCATGAATCAACAATTAATGAGCGTGAATGATCTCAAACATTACAGAATCTTCAAGAACAGTTATGATTACCAATTATAACGTCTCATTAATATCATTAATGCTCATAATGATTCGGTCATGAAAGGAAAAAGATGTTGTACTTATAAATTCCTATATAAGGGAAAGAGATATCATTTGTACAGAGTCGTTCTGATTGTTATTGGAATACAATTATTTTCTTTTACTTTTTATTGATTACTTTGCTATTTCATATTCTAATTTCCTTTCTTAATCACTGTGAGAATATTGAATTTCTTGATTATCAGTAGCCCGAGTACTTCTAAAAGTAGATTTTGACCGAAATACCCATTTTTGGTTAGACATTAAGTAGTCCACAATGATTAGACAAATACCTTAACTAATTCATTTATTATTTAGACACTTCAAGTGTCTACTAAGTAGATCAAGTAAATATCCGGGTGCAATAGAATATATACGTGAGTTACACTTGCCAATGACGTATCAAATAAGCCAATTAATGAACAAAATTAAAATTTAACACATATAATTTTTAAAAAAAAATGAATTTAAGGAAGGAAAACCCCCTTTTCCCTCACTTTTAACCAAACCAGCGCCCTTCTGCCCCCACCCCACCCCCGCCCCTATACTTCATCTTATCCCTTCTACCCAAAACCAGCTCCACCCCTCCCTCCTTTCATCTTCTTCCTTCTCTCCATCTTCTGCGTCCCACATCCCCTTTTCCCAAATTCATCCTCCATCCATCCAATTAAACACAAGTCTTTCCCATCAGATCCTTTCCCCTTCCCACCTTCTTCTCTGACCGCCCTATACTCTATATTTACCCATTCATATTCAAAATTTAAATCTAATTTTTTTTCATAAAACTAATACAAATACGAAATAACAGAGAATATCCAAAACAGAGAACCCATTAAGGAATTATTAATGGACCTCACTGGAAAAAGCTCATCTCTCTCATCGAAAAATTGATCTTCGAGCAAAGATGAAAGAAACGATTCTACTAGAATCTTCAGTCTTCTCTCTCATCATTTTCTTGGAATGAAGGTGTTAATGGATGAAAAGGGGGCGTTTATCTAGTGGAGATTTGGTAGTTTTTTGTAGCTGTTGTTGCTGCAATTTTTGCTGCTTCTTTCAGCTGGGATCAGGATTGATTTTAGCTCGACGGAATTAGGCGGAGCTCTGGAGGTTACAGGCACGGTAGCTTAGCTGGAGCTTTAGTGTTTGATTTTCATGGCCTCTATGGTGGTTTCATGGTGGGTTGCAGTTAAAATGAAGAAGAAAGGCTATGCTGCAGCTATTTCTTGGTCCCCCTCCTCCCCCACCAAAAAAAAGATTAGGTTAAAAAAATGTGTTTACGCGCTCAATTATTTTAGCAAACACGCATATGCCACATAAGCGACATGTATTTACATAATTTATTTAATAGACATTTGAAGTGTCTAAATGATAAAGTGATCAATTAAGATGTTTGTCTGATTGTTGTAGACAATTTAAAAGGTCATTTATGTATTTCGCCTTTTCCCTTCCCAATTTGAATATTACACCAAAGACTCTTTGTAAAGCTAATGGGTTGTCCACTCAAGATGGGGCCGGGTCGCTTTCATTGCCGACTGTCGAGTAGTCTGCCACATGGGTATTGACATTAAATACACTAAATTAAGAGACGTTTTCCTTTCTATACCATATATGAAACCTTATTACCAAAAATGTGCATAGTTTCATATTTACCCGCCATGTTCACAGTTTTTCTACAATTATTATACCATTCATTAAATACTAATTATTAGGAGCTAATTCCTTCCTAATTAGGCGCGCTACAAATTAGGAACAGAATATTCTAATTGATTTAGAGACCTTCCGATCAAATTTGAAACGCAAATCCTATATCTTCAATTTAAAATCAAATTACATAGACTCTTTTCTGCAAAAACTCTGTTCTTCGATATTTTTCCTTAAGCCACAAATCAAAAAAAGACAAAATCGTCAACAAATTCGAATAAAATTGTAGAAATCAGTTCTGCAAAAGCTCAGTTCGTCGACATTCTCTCTGCATCTCTCTCTATTTCTCAATCGCAAATTTCAGTAATATAAAGCAAATGAAAAGAGAGCAGCAATTCCACCATTGACAGCCATTAAAAAGCTTGAAAGTTTGAATTCAAATTTGGGTTTTCAAAAATCACTATTTGTTTGGATTGGGTGTTGTTGAAAATAATCGGAAATATGGTTTGGAGTTTATATCTCAATTTTGAGGGGTTTTGGTGAAGATTAGACTTGGTTTTGACTGAATTTTAGATTGAAACTCGAAGAAGAAGAAGAAGACATATTGCAGGAATTATAGATAAATTGTAGATAAATTGTAGATTATTTATATTTTGATTGTAGATGCTTTATTTTCTATTTTCACAAATAAAAAATGGCTAAAACTTCTACAAATCTTCTGAAAAAACACAATTATATCAAAAATCCCAATTATGCTACAATTGAATGGGAATTGGGATATAAAAATTCAATATACCTAGTTTGTAGATATTTTGTAGATAAATTGTAGACTATTTGTATTCTGATTGTAGATGCATTATTTTCTGTTTTCACAAATCCAAAACGACTAAAACTTCTACAGAATCTTCTGCAAAAAACACAATTATGTCGAAAATACCAATGAAGCTACAATTGAATGGAAATTGGGTTATTAAAATTCAATGTACCCAGTTTGTAGATATTTTGTAGATAAATTGTAGATTATTTGTATTCTGATTGTAGATGCTCTGTTTTCACGGCGCAGGTAGTATGTTTACCTTTTACTCTTAACTTATCCATGATCCGGTAGTTACTTGTTTATTCCCTTTATCTAATCTAATGTATGTTACTTTCTTTCATTAGCGTGCAAAGATGAAAGAGTTAGCCAGGCAGCGTGCCTTACATCTATAGAAAGAAGAGGAAGAACGAAGTAAACAACAGAAAGCCAAAGCTCTTGCTAAATTGGAGGAATTGAATCGCCGTATGCAGGCAGGTGATGCTTTGTCTCAGAAGGCTATAAAGGATTCGTCACCTGATGTTATGAGGCAAGATCTGGAAGGCTCCTCACCCCCAGAACCAGTGGTGCCTAGTATCAGTACATAAACGTGGGTGAGGGTGATGTTTTGGGAGAGAGAAACGTGGGAGGGGTGGGATATACGGTACCTTGAATTAAGGAGGGATATACGCTGCATTAATTGTACCCTTAAAATACACTATGGTATAGAATTGGTAATTTGATATACTAAGTGTAATTAAGTCAAACCTTAAACATTGAGGGTAATAAGGTTTCTTATGTGGCATAGGAATGTAAAAATTCCTTTTAAAATAGTGAAAATCTTCAAATAAATCCTATATTAGGGACCCCAATAATGGTGATTGGGATCAAAAGGCCAGGAAGGGAAGCAGGAAGCTTCTCAAACATTGAATATTTGCACACAAAAAAAAAGGCACTACTAAATTGCAAATATAAGTAACGTTTGTTGTAGTGTCATTTCCAAATTCATTTCATTTAATTGCTTTTCATTTTTCATAGTAAAGATATACATTAGAGCACTCGAGATCGACTAATATTAATAAATTTATTTGGACTAAAGCATCTTGAGTTTAAAGTAAAAATAGCACCATGTAGCCAGTTTTTGGACTGGTCATTCAAAAATAGCCAGCATTTACCAAGTCAATGAAAAATAGTCACTATTTTGCTGCAACAGAGACCGGTCCAGCATAATATACTGGAGTTCGATGCACCTGTGTATGAACTTCCAGCATATTATGCTGGAACGGTATACTTTACTGGCTGCAGTATAATATACTGGAGACTGGAGCACCGGTGCTCCAATCTCCAGTATATTATGCTAGACCAATATATTATACTGGAATTCCAATATATTAGACCGGAGTTCCAGTATATTATACTGGAGTATTTTTTCAGATTTGAATAGTATTTTTGTTCAGATTTATCTTTACATGAAAAGTGGCTAAATTTCGATTACTTTTGAAACTGTGGCTATTTTTGAATGACCACTTATAAATCTGGCTATTTTTTAATTTCTCCCCGTTTATGATATTAAGGATTCATACCATTGGGCTCAACTAATTTTGGTTGAGCCGTATTTGTTATTATTGATGTTGCTATGTTTTTCGGGAGAAATTCAAAAATAACCAGATTTACAAGTGGTCATTAAAAAATAGCCACAGTTTCAAAAGTAATCGAAATTTAGCCACTTTTCACGTAAAGATCAATCTGAACGAAAATACTGTTCAAAATCCGAAAAAATACTCCAGTATAATATACTGGAGTCCTGGTATACTTATGTTGGAACTCCAGTATAATATACTGGTCCAGCATAATATACTGGAGATTGAAGCACCGGTGCTCCACTCTCCAGTATATTATACTGGAACTTTCCGCATGTTGGAGTTCAAGCATAATATGCTGGAGTTCATACACAGGTGCGCCGATCTCCAGTATATTATGCTGGAACTTTCCATGTTGCAGCAAAATAATGACTATTTTTCAACGACTTTGCATACGCTGGCTATTTTTGAATAACCAATCCAAAAACTGGCTAGTCCGTGCTATTTTTACATGTTTTTCAGGAATGTTAATATACCTTGCCATAAATTTTGTGTACCGGAGCAATTGTAAGTAAATGTCTGCATGCAAACATAGTTTGATAACTTGAAAAAAGAGAGTAACTTATCGGAGTAAGCCAAACTATAATAGTTGTGAAAGTATCTCTATTCTCTAACATGACAGTACAGAAACCTTAACTTCATAATTTGTTATTTGCATTATTTACAACTTCTCTATCCATATACAGAATGAAATTTTTACTTTAAAATTTAATCATTATAGTAGTTTGAATTGTTAATTTGGTAATGGACCTTGTCTAACACTGGTGGGGACTGGGGATAGAGTACTCAATAATTTATACTATGTGGCAAGTTAAGAGCTTTTGGTTACCTGGATTGGAGCTCTGCTTGCCAGCCTTTTGTTATCTTTATTTTATTTTTATCTAGAACAATAATAAGATTATCATCTTTGAGATTAATTGCATTTAGAATTTAAACAGTATTTGTTATTAATATAGGGTCGTTTGGTAGGGTGTATAAGAATAGTGCAGAATAAGGTGTATTAATAATGTATGGATTAGTAATGAATGGGTTAGTAATGCAAGCATTAGTTATGCAAATATTATTTCTTATCTATTGTTTGGTGTGGTGTATTAAAATTAGAATGCATTGCATAATTTTTAAGAAAAATAGTTGCTTACAAAAATGCCCTCCATATTCTCTAGCTTTAAGGGACTTTAAGGACAATTTTGACTTTAACCACGCTAATTCATGCATTAAAGCCTTGGTATTACTAATGCCATGGTTTTCTATGCATTACTTATGCATAGGATAATGCCAAGTATGATGTATAACTAATACAAGTATTAGTTATACACAAATTAAAAAAAAATGTATCAAATAAGATTTACATATGCATAGAACTAATACTTGCATTATTTTTTCTAATACCTCGTACTAAACGACATCGCAAGAGAGTACACTTGTAAGGTACTATGTTGACACTAGAAAGAAATCTAAATCTAGTATGTCCATGTATGGGTAGCATCAATCGATTGACCATATTTATTCATGTGCTACTCTGTTGATAGTGGAAGCAAAAGGACAATAATAGAAAATTGTGACTAAAAAATTATTATTATTATTATTATTAAATAATACCGTCTCTTGCTAATGTTAAAGGGACAATTGGCATGGATTAAGGGCGGTTCGACATAATTGGGGGCCTAAATCGTAACTACAATTAGAGGCCCAAATTTTTATAATCGATTTTTTTAAGTAATTATTTTCCAATTGATAATATAGTTAATCGATTTGATCATTCTTGAGACGTTGTTGATCTTATGTATTTTTTTTTTTTTTGAAAAACTTCTTTTCATTGTAGTAACTATTAGGCATTTGAAAAAGAATCAAGTTTTTTTTTATATAATTAAGTATATTGATTAGAGTATTATCTTCTATTTATACTATTCTCCTTAACACTATCTAAAAATATAAGTCTAAGCTATCAATATTAAAGTGACTATTATGCTTTAAGAATCATCAGAGGTTAATACAATATATATTTTCCCTCAAATTCTCATCATTTAACAATCTCAATTTTTTAAAATAATACTTATAGATCTTAGTGGTCAGAATATAAAAATTACCGAAAAGACTTTTTCATCCCTCAACAGTCACATCAACTTCACAATAACAAATTTTTACTATAAAATACTTAAATTATTTTAAGAAAAAATTAACACATCGCTTATTTGTTTTAAAATTGGGCCCCTCGAATTTGGAACCTAAGGCATATGCCTTATTTGCCAAGCCTAGCCGGCTCTGGCATGGATAAGTTTTCACTCTTTCTTTTTTGTTTTTCTGAAAATTCTTTACAGATTGAACTTCAAACAAATAGGAGTTCAGATCTTTGAATCAGTGGATAAGAATTATATTTGTCAACAAGTAAGATTCTTTAAGAATTTTTAAAACTAAATTTTGTTCATACCATGTCGTAATAAAACTAGACAACTGTGATCGGACCTTTATTCTAGGTTCATTGCAAAATTTGCAAATGACACTTGAAAACAACTTTGAACGTAAACATGGAAAAAAAAAATCCAGATTCGAAGCACAAATTTCAAGTTGCCACTCATTTGAACCTTTGTTTTAAATTCATTTCAAATGGCACTAGAAAACATGTTCGTGCCGTCGATATCTCTTGAAAATTATCTACTCAATTTTGATATAGCGATATCAATACTGTTCCTAACCATATTTTTGATTTTCCACCCATTGCAACAAACTCCTTTTACGCAGAAAAAAGAAAAATTAATTTCCTACTTTGAACCCACCAAAGCAGTTCCAATTAATATCTGAAGGAGCCTTATCATTTTTATCTCTTTTGTGTCTTTAAATGGATAAGTTAATTAATAAACAAAAAGAAAAGTTATTGTTGACTTAGTTTTTAAAAAATTGAAGAAAGAACTTAAAAGTGAATAGTACAACTATATGGTACATGGATCCTTGACTCTCCTTATTAGAAATCCCACATGGGGTGGCCCCTAATTATAAGTAAAGGGGCAGTGACATTTTACTGCTTAGTGATTGGAAATGGTTGAACTATAAAATTGTACAAGTGCAAAGACTAGCTGTGCACAAATTTATGAATCTCATCCTCCCCCATTACAATAAAAGGCCATGAAATAGTTGTGGTCTTTGTGTTTTTTCTTTTCTTTTTGCAAATTGTTTTTCGGACAACACTATATCTAGGCAATGTTAGTATGGATTCATTAGAGAAATTTAATAGTGAATTATTATTATTATTATTATTATTATTTTAAATTTTGGTGGGAGTGGGAAGAGGATTTCTTTATCTTTATCACCAAACAACCGACACAATATAGTGTATGTGGATATTCCTTAGCTCATGTGTTCTCTGCCCTCTACAGTCATTGGGAATAACTGTTGAGCGGTGCTAGAATTTTGAGCTTATGAGTTTTGAATTCTGAAAAAAAAAACATCTTACTGAATTCATCATAAATTATTTGTACGTATTAAGTGGATCTTATGATATTGTTTACTCTAAAAAATAGATAACAATTGAATTTATATGTGGTTTTAATGATATGCGAATTAATTCAATACAAATAATAAACAACATTAGATTGAACATATAAAAGGCGTAATAAATTGTCAAACCAATTAAGGGGAATGACCTCGGACTCAGTAACAGCTTAATGAAATGTCTGCCTTCGATCCCGGGCTCACACTAATGAAGAACTGATGAACAAAAGTAAGAACTTTGAATAACAGAGAAAATAAGAATATATTGCCTTGATATGCGTGTTACAATGTGTCTATGAATAATAATCTTTTTCCTTTATATAGTGGAGGAGTTTTACCCTAAGTACAATTCTCAAAAAAGGCAAAAATCTTCGTCACGCCATTCATTGATACGAGCCGAGATTCTCGTCGTGATATCCTATTGGGTATGGATATCATGGCCCTTTGTTAGTCATGTGCAGCTGCTTGGCGATGCTCTCCGAAGTCTCAACCCTTAAATCGGACCTTGAGAGTATGGCTCCGATACCCTCGAGAGCAGGTGTTTGCCTGATCCTTGATACGTGGGGTTCTTCATTCTGCCTCCGATATGTTATGGTCATCTTCCCACTCTGCTTGGCTCACCGGGAAGTCGAGTCATATGATGGGCTCGATTTTACCCGTATGCAAATACAAAAACAATATTTAAGCTGAAGTTTAAATTCCAGCGAACCCGTAAATATAATTGCAGCTCTATCCTTGGAGGATTATCCTTTTGAAAAGATTTAACACTTTACTTTGCCCTGATAGCTAGAGATAAGAAATTTCCTTATCAGTAAACATTGCAACATAGTCCTTCTAACTTCTTTTTCTCATATATAGACAAAGTTGGTACTTTGTTTCTAAACTAATTGATGAAGTTTCTTGGTTTATTTGGGATAATTGAAGAAAAAGCAAAGTGCTAGCACTATTTGCTAGGGTTTGTCCTGACCTTTTTTCTTTAATTATATTTGGATTTTACCTGTTAAAGGAAGGATAAAATATTTAACATATTTTTTTTTTAAAAAAAATATAGATCTCTTCCATATTTGACGAGAGGAAAAGGTTATGCACCTCTATAAATTAAGGATCTCTCCTTCACATGATAACACATAACATCTACAATATAGTCATTTAGGTTTTGAAAGTTTTGTTTAGGGGGAAAATTTTCTTTTAATATCTTTATGCTCTCCTTTTATTTTAGTAACTCGTTCATATGTACGTAGGTTAACCAAATAATATTAAAATATGATATCTTTTAAATATATTTTTATTATTGTCTGATTTATCCTGTTAAAGATTTACTTTGTTAGCATTCATATATAACGCTTTGTTATTTCAATCTCAATAGTGCTTGATGGTTAAGGTGTGCATTGATATTTTCTTCAATTTGGCCCACGTCGTTATATGTCTGGAATTCTTGTGAATCATTTTCAGTGCGTTTCCTTTAGCTATTTTAATCTTTATGTTCTCTTCTTCTGTTGTCTTTTTCTCTGTGGCAAGTAATCCTACACTATCCCTGCAATATTTTGTTTTAGTTTCCTGATATGTTTTTCCACTGGATGCAAGTGGCAACGATGCATGATTCTTGGTTTCTTAATTTTAACTATAGCAAATTAAATGAGATAAGATCGAAAAGGTAGTTGATATGAAAAGGATGTCACTTAAGCTACATAATAGGACATAAATGCTTTAAACAAATAATTTTGCTGCGTATATGTAGTATATTCGATTTTCTTGTCCTCCTAGTCTTGGTGTGTCAGTTATTAATAATCGTGGGGCAAGAACAACATTAGCGTACCTGTCAATGCAACGGAAGAATTGTTGAACTCACCACCGAAACAATTGCCCCAAACCGAACTTTGAATCACTAGGAAACAAAGTTAATCTTCCACCAATTAGATGCCCTTACTTGTGTGTGTTTTTCGTTGGGAGAAGAAGAGAGTCAGAGAAAATTCTTACGGTGCTCTGTTCTATATTGTCTCCTTCAGATAAATAGAGAGAGTAATAGCAGTTAAGGAAGATAACCCACCACTCACCCCTTTTGCACGTTCAGTTTAGTGGGTGTTTGTGCTCTAGTGGTAACTTCCCTTTAACCTCTCTCCCTTATCTCTCCTAACCGGGTCGGGCCAGCCCACATGGAGCGACCCATGACCCATAATCCAACATCTCCCACTTAGCTTATAGTGGGCTAGACCGATGTCTTTGACACACTTTTCACACTGGCAAATAGTTGGTGCGACCTGCGAGCACAAAGAGCTATAAAATTCCAAAACTAATTAAAGGTTGTACTAAAGCTCTACGTAGAAATCCAATCACATATGGAAAGGATTCACTACTAGCATGAGGATATTATTACTCGCAATATCCCAGACATCATTCGCTATTGCAGTAGTTACTTATTCGATCCCTCATCCTCGAAAGAGGCAAACTCGAGTTCTCATATAATATTGTGTCCAGAATTACACCCAATACCCTCATGGTAAGTGTAATGGTCGACCTATGAATACAAGTTAAATTACTAATTTTTAGTCGTCTTCCCTATCTACTTGAATCTTTCCATACCAAATCAACTGCTTTCCTAGACATGCACTGCATTGCCGAATCACTCATGGCTATTAGTAACATGCTAAAATAGCAACACTGATTGGCACTTCAAGAAACAGTAAAAGGTCAAAGGGTATTCCAATAAAAGTTAATGTAACTTCTTTGGGATCTCACACAATGAAGAAGCAGGGATTTATTCTTCCATTTTCCCATTGGTCGATAGCACACGTGGTATGAAACAAATGTCACGGTGTTCTCACCTTATATTGGTACGTGTGTCTTATTATTTTAATCATCCAACACCGTACAGATTTTGGTCTAGACACATTCAAGCGTCTAACCCGAGTTTCTCACTTCAATAATCCTCAAACCATCTTCTTAGAGGAACTCGTACCTGGCTTACAAAACAAGTCATAATCGAATAGTGAAATTCGTAAGCTATCAAGAACGACCTCTACAAGTAAATATAACCCCGCATTATCCAAAGTTCTATAAGGTCTCATCTCTTCACGATTCTTAACGCAAGAGGCGATTGCTCGTGTGAGAGAGCCAATCTCGTGACTTGTTCGACACACTTTATCAACAAGATATTCATCACATGCATAAGAGATATAAGCACAAATTCAAGAGTTAAATATTGATGAGTGTATTATAATACTTAAGTCATTTTACAATACATAAATATATTCATATCCTTCGCAAACCTAGAGCCATAACATGTTTCTCAAACAGGTCTCTAGATATCGCCTTTGTAAAAGGATCAGCTATCATGCTTCGCGTAGGAATGTACTGTAAATTTATCTCTCCACTTGCTACCATGTCTCTTACAAAGTTATACTTGATGTCAATATGTTTGGTCTTGCTGTGATACTTTGGATCTTTTGTATATGAAATAACCGCTTGACTATCACAATATAGAGTCATGGCACCCTAAGAGTTCTTTGCAATATCCAAATGCTCAAAGAACCTCTTCAACCAAACAGCTTCTTGTACTGCAAACGCACAAGCTACGAACTCAACTTTCATTGTTGAAAGGGCTGTACAAGTTTGTTTCTTACTTTTTCATGATATAGCACCACCATTAAGTAAGAAGGCATAACCGGATGTTGATTTTCTATCATTCCGATCACCAGCCCAATCAGCATCTGTATATCCTCTCAAGTATAAATCATTTTCACTATAACATAGTGAATAATTTGCAGTTCCCTTCAGGTATCTGAAAATTCTCTTCACAACTTTCCAATGATCTCTTCCAGGATTGGATTGATACCTGCTAACCAGACCTATGACATAACAAATGTCTGGGCGAGTACATATCATAGCGTACATCAAGCTCCCGACAACACTTGAATATGGAACTCGAGACATGTCTTCCTTTTCATTTTCAGTTCTGGGACACATTTCAAGGCTTAAAGTTTCATCTCTCGCTATAGGAGTATCCATGGATTTGCAACCATTCATGCGAAAATGCTCCAAAATTTTCTTTATATATGTTTCTTGAGATAGACTCAATAACCTTTTGGAACGGTCCCTTTGGATCATAACTCCAAGGATATGGTCTGCCTCGCCCATATCTTTCATGTCAAATGACTTTGAAAGCCATGACTTGATAGTTTTCAAATACTCTAAATTATTTCTGGCCAATAAAATATCGTCCACATAAAGAGACAGAATTACAAACATCCCATTGAACTCCTTCACATAAATGCAATGGTCTTCATCGATCATGGTGAAACCATATGAGATCACCTCCTTGTGAAATCTCAAATACCATTGCATTGAAGATTGCTTCAGGCCATAAATAGATCTTTTCAATTTATAGACCTTCTTTTCTTGGCCTTTAACGATGAAGCCTACAGGTTGTTCCATGTAGATTTCTTCGTTTAGTTCTCCATTGAGAAAAGCTATCTTCACGTCCATTTGATGTAATTCCAAATCCAAATGTGCAACAATAGCCAAAAGTAAGTGAATTGAGGTAAACTTCACAACTGGTGAAAATGTTTCCTCATTAATCTATTCCAGCTTCTTGAGTAAAGCCTTTTGCCACCAATCGTGCCTTGTATCTTTCTATTGACCCATCTACTTTGCGTTTAACTTTGAGAACCCATTTGTTCCCAATGGCTCTACACCCAGGCGGAAGATCAACTAAATCCCAGACTTTATTGGTTTTCATGGACTCTAATTCTTCTTTCATTGTTTTCATCCACTCATCTTTTCCAGGGCACGATAAAGCCTCAGTCGCAATCTTTGGCTCATCCATTTCTGTGGGAGATACCAAGAAAATATAATATTCAATTTCATAAGTATGTTTGGGTATATTTTTCCTGGCACTCTTTCGTAGTTGAAATTCAGGTTCGTTAGAAGGATTTTGGGATTGGGAGTTCCCACTCCCACTCGGATCAAGAATAAGATCTTGATCAATTTGATTATCAACTGTGTCAGAAGACACTTGCTGGCTATGTGAGTTCAACATTTCATAAAGAGGCTCTTCATTCTTTACCTCGCCCTTCTTTGGAAAATCATTTTCCAAAATGGTGACATCTCGCGATTCAATCTCAGTAACACTTCCATCCTCTAATTCACCAATGAACACATATCCTTTGGAGTGTTATGAATATCTTATAAAGTTACATTTCTTGCCTTTTGGACCTAATTTACCAAACTTGCTAAAAGAATCTTTTACGTATGCAGCACAACCCCAAGGTCGTAAATCCTTTAAGTTTGGTTTATGACCAGTCCATAGCTCATAAGGAGTGGAAGAAACTGATTTAGAAGGCACTTTGTTCAATATATAAGTTGCAGTCAGTAACATATCTCCCCAAAAGGAGATAGGTAAATTTGCCTGCGCCATCATGGACCTTATCATGTCCAGTAGTGTTCTATTCCTCCTTTCTGCTACACCATTTTGTTGAGGTGTGTATGGAATAGTTAACTGTCTGGTGATTCCCTTTTCATTGCATAATCCTTCAAATTTTTTGAAAGATATTCACGTCCTCTATCGGTTCTTAAGGTCTTAATCCTTTTGTCTAGTTGATTCTCAACTTCATTCATATATTTCTTAAAGCATTCAAGTGCTTTAGATTATGAGAGATCAGATAGACATAACCAAATCGTGTGAAATCATCAATGAACGTAATGAAATATAAAGCACCAGACCTAGCCTTCACATTCATTGGACCACAGATATCAGAATGGATTAATTGCAATGAAAAATCAGCTCTCTTAGCCTTTCCAAATGGTTTACGTGTAATCTTTCCAGCAAGACAATTTTCACAGGTTGGCATTTCAATTTTAGAGAAAGGACCTAGATGTCCTTCCTTAGCCAATCTATTCATTCGATCCTGCCCTATGTGACCTAATCTTGCATGCCATGTAATAACATCAACATCATTGTTACTTGAATAACATGCCATAACACAACGGTCAACATAATAATTATACGTAGAAGGATTACAATCTAACACAATAAAGCCATCATAACGATGTCCATAACCATAAAAAACATTGTCTTGAGTAATTCTAAGACCACTGCGACTAAAGTTCAAATTAAATTCTAAATCTAGAAGAATAGACACAGATACTAAGTTTCGTCGAATCTCTAGAACATATAGGACGTCATGCAACTTCAAAGATCGGCCACCACATATGTCCATTCTGTAAGTGCCTATCCCTTTGACTTCAAGATTTGCATTATTTCCCACATATACATGCTTTGATCCAGGTGGAACTCGACGAAACTCTATAAACGCTTCTCTATCGCGGCTCACATGGTTGGTGGCCCCTGAATCTACAATCCATACAGGATAAGATTCAGTTAGTAAAACAGTGCTAGAAACATATATAGCACTAAGATATGCATTTTGAAATGCTACCTTTTTTGGCTCAGTGCACTCACGAGCAAAATGCCCTGGGACTTCGCAATTGTAACACTTCATCGTGCTCTTGTCTTTCTTCTTGTATAACCGTTTTCCTTTCTTGGAATTTGGCTTGTTTCTTTTCTTGGAGGGTCCTTATCCGGTCTCCTTACCCTTTCCTTCATTTTTCCAATTTCTCTTGCGCTTGAAGCTTGATCTCTTTGTACCACTTGATTCTGCCACAAAGGCATTAGGTACAGCTTTAGCAGCACCAAGCCGCTCGTCTTCAAGCTCCACATGACAGGCAACATCAGAAAAAGTTTTGATGCTTTCATTGTAGGTCAAGTTAACCTTCAAATTTTCTCAATTATTGAGAAGAGACCGAATCACTGCCTGAACCTGCTGCTCATCAGAGAGAACATGGCCAACACTTTTTATTTGAGCAATCATATTTGACATCACCCTTAAATGTTGCTTGACACCGTGATCATGACGCTTTTTGTACGTGTCAAACTTGATTGTCAGCTGACGAAGGCAAGTCACAATCGTACCCCCATATGCCTCTCTTAAATATGCCCACATGGCTTGAGCAGTAGGATACTACTCACATTCGTGGATGAGATCATCAACAACTGAACTTACAATAATTCCATGTGCAGTGGAATCTTTCTTTTTCCAAACATTGTAAGTTTCTAGAACCCTCCTATGTTGGGAAGTGTTGCCCTCCTCTGGGTGACTCATAACATGGTTAATACTTTCAAGAGCATCTTGCTCTTCGAGTACATACCACATCTTACGACTCCAGATATCGTAATTTTCACCATTCAGTTTGTCACCCTTGTTCAAGTCAGCAATGATACTTTTTGATGCCATGTCTGTTATTAGAGACAATATTACAAGTTTAACTCATCAATATATACTTCAGTTAATTTATGCATGTGATTACACACTCAAGAAAATTAATTATAATATTAATTCTACATTTAGTATAGAATCGAACGGTCACTACGTTTCCATTCATCATTTATATCTAAATATTTTTAATTAATATTAAGATCACTTCTTAGTGTGTATAATAAACAATGTATGTAACTAGTTTACACACTCAAGAAAATTAATTAAAATATTAATTCAACATTTAGTATAGAATCGAACGGTCACTACGTTTCCATTCATCATCTATATCTAAATATTTTTAATTAATATTAAGATCACTTCTTAGTGTGTACATATTTTAAGTCTCAATCCATTACAAAAGGATATAATAAACAATGTATGTAACTAGTGAGACAAAAAATATAAATAAATTTCATTAAAATAAAACACATAATAACAATTTACATGTTTACTAGGACATCCATATACCACTCGAACACTAACTCTTGCTCATATACGCTAAAAGGTGCACTAGGCCAAACATCATAATAAATCTCAGTTAAAATTTCACCCCAAGGCTCTCGAAGAGAGTCCGCTAAAATAGCTAATGCTTTCTAATCAATAATTTCTACGTAATTAGCCAATTCAGCTCTTTTTATCTTTAAAAGGTGTACATATTCAGGAATAGAAACATCAGAGCCCATTTTAAATTCCTTAAACTCCCTAAAAAAAATTCTATTTCCTTTCGTTCAGTCCTTCGATCCCTTAACTCATTTTGTCTTGCTCTTGGGATATTCCTGATGACTTCAGGCTCCGAGTCTGAATCATTATAGAAATAAGTCCTGTGAAGGCGTACCCTTCTACGTTATCCCCTTCCTTGACTTCGAGAACTCCCACTTAGAGTAATTTGAACTTGTCCTTGTTCAGCCATATCTGAAATAGGACCAAGGAAACAATAAGAATGGCTACAACCACTCAATGTGACAACATAAATCACAATTACTTGTAGAAGGATATTAGTTGAGGAATTAAGATAAAATATATTTTAATATTAAGATATTGTAAGTTATATACAGAAATATATATATATATATATATATATATATATATATATATATATATTGTCTCTGTTTCTGACACCAACCCTTTCTTTGATCATTACCATATTTTTGCCCATTTTGGCTTCAGAATTGACCTGACGTAATAGAGCAGTAGTTTTACTAGCAAACATTGGACCAAAAATTACCCAAGCTAGATAAATGGGTTTACCAAGAAACAGGAAAAGAGAAAGTATGAGCAGGCCAATAAGGTGATTCTAATGAGTGTAGGACAACTAGCAAGTACACGGTATGCAGTAGATGCAGTGGTGACACATGACGGGACAAAATTCCCATGTTGGTCATTGCTTGATCTCTCATCTTTTAAATAAAGATTCGGTCAAGTTGCCTATGAAAAGGTGCAGTCCTTTTCTTACTTTCCTCTCTCCTTATAATATTCTTGGACTTACCTTATGTGAATTGAGACTTAGTGCCAAAAGACGACTAATTCTTTTGAAACAAGTAGAAACTTTGGAGAAAAAAAATCTTCTTGGTCAAAAGTACAATCTGGCCTCTTATGCGTCAATTTAAAAAAATATCAATTATACATTAGAGATCAAAGAAGCCAAATAACTCATCACAAAATAATTCACTGATTATGAGAAGTTTGGATCAAAATTGAAACTGGTCGTTGGCAACAATTAGGAGCAAACAATCTGGCTCTGATACCATTGTCAGTTATTAATAATCGTGGGGAAAGAACAACATTAGCGTACCTGTCAATACAGCAAAAGAATTGTTGAACTCACCACCGAAACAATTGCCCCAAACCGAACTTTGAATCACTAGGAAACAAAGTTAATCTTCCACCAATTAGATGCCCTTACTTGTGTGTGTTTTTCGTTGGGAGAAGAAGAGAGTCAGAGAAAATTCTTACGGTGCTATGTTCTATATTGTCTCCTTCAGATAAATAGAGAGAGTAATAGCGGTTAAGGAAGATAACCCACCACTCACCCCTTTTGCATATTCAGTTTAGTGGGTGTTTGTGCTCTAGTGGTAACTTCCCTTTAACCTCTCTCCCTTATCTCTCCTAACCGAGTCGGGTCAGCCCACATGGAACGACCAATGACCCATAATCCAACATGGTGGGTGCTTCATTATCTTCTCAACTTAGCTTCTACTTTACCTTCCCCTGGTTGGGATCCTGAATTTTAAAAGGGCATTGATTATAAAATATTATACATTTACTCGAGAAGTTCATAAATGGTTAAAAGACAAGTTTGAGTCATAGCTAGAAATCTTGGGACATATATAGCTTCCACAATATCAAGAGCATTAGATTGATATTGGTTAGTTAAGAAACTAATTAAGGGACCTAAGTGTAGACAAAAGAACTTTAAGGGTCACATTGTTAGAGGGGTGTGAAGGGCATGTGATTCTGTTATATAGAACAGTGCCCTTCTTCAATTCAGTTGTATCATTTCCTTTTATCTAAGCTAAGAAAATGTTCTCTCTACTCTCCATCTCTTCTCCCCATTTCTCTTCCTAGATTTTGTCATATGCAACCCAAGATTCATTTTGCATGTTATGAAGCTTGATTCATAAAGTGTAGATTCAACAAATTGATATGGTATCAAAGTAGCGATCATTGTAATTGCGCAGATCGGAGTACTAAAATTGCAGAACTTAGAGCTCGATCATGGCGACAGATGAGATCGGGCAACTACCATACAATCACGCACTGTTTCTTTGAGATTCAGATGCACCTGGAACAACATTGATCTCGTTAAAGCTCACAGGGGTAGAAAATTATGCTCTGTGGAACAGATCAATGAGGGTTGCATTTTTAGTAAAGAACAAGTTAGGGTTTGTGGACGGTACATGTGTAAAAGGAGATCGTACAAAAGAGAATTGGAGACACAGTGGGAAAGATGCAATGATGTTGTGGTTTCGTGGTTGAGTAGCACTGTAGCTAGTGAATTGGTGCCTAACATCATGTATGTTTCTAGTGCGAAGAAGGTATGAGATGAGTTTAAAGAGAGATTTGATAAGGATAATTTGACCAGGATCTTATCAACTTTGGGCTGAGATTGCAAGCATGAAGTAAGGAACTGAGTAAGTTACCTCATATTTCTCAAAAATAAAATATCTAAGGGATAAATTGGACATTTTGGTACCATTTCCCTCTTGTGACAGTGAAGAATCAAGGCCCTATGTGGAACATCTAGTGAGGCAAAGATTGTTGTTGTTTCTTATGGGTCTCAATGAGAGCTACAGTCAATTGAGAAGCAATGTACTGCAAAAAAGGCCAGTTCTATCAGTAAATCAAGCTTATGCAGTAGCTGTGCAAGAAGAGAGTCAAAGAGAACTAGGTGTTGTGGAACCAAACAAGGAACCACTGATAATGCTTGCAGGAAGATGTCAGATGTGCAAAGGCAAGA
The DNA here is from genome assembly GCF_000715075.1 of Nicotiana tabacum. Lineage (NCBI taxonomy): Eukaryota > Viridiplantae > Streptophyta > Magnoliopsida > Solanales > Solanaceae > Nicotiana > Nicotiana tabacum. The sequence goes on along the minus strand of NC_134090.1, from coordinate 34,711,354 downwards.
AACCAGGGCTAATTTGTGAGCACTGTGGTTTTAAAGGTCACCTGAAGGAGAACTGCTACAAAATAATAGGCTATCCTCCAGATTTCAAAAGCAAGAAAAAGGACAACTAGGTACATATAAACCTTTTGCTAATAATGCTAACACAGATGCATGTATTGAAACCAGAAATCAACCACAAGGAAACTATCTCATAGAAGAACAGTACAAACATTTGATAAACTTGTTGGAGAATACTTCACTAGGAGAAATGAGTGCAGGACCATCAGAGTTAACAGGATCCTCAAACATGCCAGGTATTATGTCATTGATGTCTAATGTATCCAATGTATGTGTATATTAATGGATAATAGACCCAGGAGCATCACATCACATAACCTTCTACAAAAATGTATTGGATTCTATTAGACCTATAGAGGGACAAAATAGTTATGGAGAGCAAACACCTATAGGAGATAGGTCTGAAATCACACATGCTGGAGATGCTAGAATCTTAGAGAATTAGAAAATTAAGAATGTCTTATATGTGCCAAAACTTTAAGTTCAACCTGCTCTCAGTGTCCAAGTTGACTAAGGATCTATGCTGCTCTGCATGTTTTTTCCTTAATTTTTGTGTGTTTCAGGGACTATACGGTGGCAGGGTGCTGGGGGTTGGTAAAGAGGATAGTGGACTCTGCATACTTAGCAGAGGAGATGTTGTTGCTGCTGATTCATTTCACAAAGAAGGGGTAACAACTACACTGTGGCATCGAAGGCTAGGACATGCCTCTACACATGTCACACCTCCTTTTTCTACCACCGAAAAGGGTATAGGGGAGTTTTCCCAATTAAACTGACAAAACTGAAACATGATCATTTATTAAAATTCAAAGTAGCCACTTGGAATAATTTATGGTGTCCCAAGTCACCGGTTTAATCCTAAATCGAGGAAGTTTGACTCTATTTTACAGTCCGCGAAACACAGAAATCCGGGTAAGGAATTCTGTTAACCCAGGAGAAGGTGTTAGGCATTCCCGGGTTCCGTGGTTTTAACACGTCGCCCAACTATTATTATCGGCCTAATTATCTGATTAATTACATATTTTAAACTTATTGCATTTTTTAACCTTCGACCGCTTTTAATTATTTATGAAATTATTCTGGAACAAGTTACGATTGTCGTACACTTGTTTGTTTGGTACACATTGCAAATCGTGTCATGAGAACCATACCCACAATTTACAACATGTTTAAATTATTAAAATTATTAGTTGTTATGGCCGGATCACATAAATGTACCCCCGGATTTAAAAATTAAGTATCACAACTACGTCACGGGAACCGTACCCGTAGCTATGATAATTTATTTAATTAACACGCCTAAAGCAAACTACGAGAGTTCAAAGCATTTTTCTACATTAGTTAAAATAATTAATATGAGGGCCATAGATTAGGTGATTCAATTGTGTGAATGGCGCGTCTCAATTTCTTTCAAAGGAAATGCGTTCAATTAAATGAACTACGAATACTCATTGTTTAAACTAATTTGAAATTAGGTATCACAACCACGCCATGGGAACCATACCCATAGTTGTAATGATTTAATTACGTGTCTAAAGCAAACTACGAGATTCATGTATTATTTTCCTTAAACTACTTTGAGATTTATTGCAAGGCCATAATTATAGCTAAGGCATTATGAAATTGGTACATGCTTTTAAACATTCTAAACTATTGGGCCAATAGGAGGCTTGTCACATTATTTAAGTGGCACAATCACTGAAAGTCGTTGGGCTCGAAATCAAGCCCAAAGTGCAAGAAAAAACAGACGAAGGCACTCCCAAGCCTGGTTTGGAAAGCTACCCCATTCGACTTGGGTTGGGCCTAAATAGCTCTCTGCCGGCCCACAACAGAGGAAATGTTCATTGATTCCCATAACTTACTTATTTTAATAAAGTATTTGCATTGTTCCTTAGGTACAATGGCAACACAATGCCACTTTTAACTAGCTAATTAATAAACAACGAATTCACAATAACAGCCTTAAAAGGCAATGAATCAGTGAAAAGGTTTTACTCAGATTGAAGCATGGCAAAATAAACAAGTGAAATATCTGACTAATTTCATAACATCTCCTTTCATACATTGATCACATGGCAAGAAATAAACTTAAATTATTACCTTAACCAATGAATTCCTATTCAAACAAATTTAAACTTGATTTGCAGCCACTTAACCTCATTGGTATCATAATACTTAGGCCTTGACAATTTAACACCATCACAGCTAAAGTAAGGTAAGCAAATCATGAACTCATGACTAACAAGACATCTACTTAAACAGGAGATTCAAATCAAATCCCCAAAAAATAAAACTCATATGCTCAAGTAACTTCCCAGAATATCATGTTGCAGTTCATATTTGGACATCATCTTTTAAAAGTCATGTAATCGAGTTAAGCTTCAAAGAATCCTTACAGAATTTAATCATACATATAATGGGATAATTAATACATACATGGGAACCATACCCATGGAGATGCTTTTTGCCCGTTTGAATACTCCGTGGGAAATATTTTTTGAAAGATCTGACCGAACTTTGCTTCCGAGGTTGCCTACATATCCTTGGCTATAAAGGAATCAGGTCAATGTAGTTTTGGAAGTTTAGGTAGCTGGGACTACCGGGAAGTTGTGATTTCACTGGGGCTGCTGCTTCTATTGCTTGCTGACCTCCTTATTACACCGAGACAAAAATGAAAATAAGCTAGGCTAAACTATGATATATGAGTTACAAGAATCCTATCTATATATCTTCAAACTTGATCTTGAAACTTCTGCGGTTCTACCGTGCATCTTGAAGTATTGACTCTCACTCTCAAGATGAGCTTCTGTTGTTCCTAGCTCAAATTGAATTTTGAAAGGACTTCCCTTGTTTTCCAGGTGGGCGTCTGATGGTTGAACTCGAAATGAATTCCCTTATTTCTCCAGGTGGGCGCCTGATGCTAATACTTGACATGAATTCTATTGTTTCTCCAGGTGGGTGCCCACTGCCAATACTTGAATTGAATTCCCTTGTTCCTCCAGGTGGGCGCTTGCTGCCAATGCTTGAAATGAATTCCCTTGTTTTCCAAGTGGGTGTCTGATTACCAAAACTTGAACTGCTTTCCCCTATTCTCCAGGTGGGTGCCTGATTGCCGAAACATGAACTGTATTCCCTTGTTCTCTAGGTGGGCGCCTGATTGCCGAAACTTGAACTAATTTCCTTGTTCTCTAGGTGGGCGCCTGATTGCCAAAACTTGAACTGTATTCCCTTGTTTTCAAGGTGGACGCCTGATTGCCAAAACTTGAACTGTATTCCCTTGTTTTTCAAGTGGGAACCTGATTGCCAAAACTTAAACTGTACTCCCTTGTTCTCCAGGTGGGTGCCTGATCTCCAAAACTTGAATTGTCTTCCCTTGTTCTCCAGGTGGGTGCCTGATTGCCGAAACTTGAACTGTATTTGCTTGTTCGCCAGGTGGGCGCCTGGTTGCCGAAACTTGAAATGTATTCCCTTTGTTCTCTAGGTGGGTGCCTGATTGCCGAAACTTGAACTGTATTCCCTTGTTCTCCAGGCAGGCGCCTGATTGCCGAAACTTGAACTGTGTTCCCTTGTTCTCCAGGTGGGCGCCTGATTACCGAAACTTGAACTGTATTCCCTTGTTCTCCAGGTGGGCACCTGCTATTGCAACAAAATAGACAAAACAAAAGGAACTTTTCTACCTCAGTTTGGTATCTGGGCACATTTGTGAGTGTTAATCGAATCATGTTACCCAAAAGAGCTCTGAGAATTTAAAATCTAGATCCTATTATCCAGGAGAGCCCTAAAAATTTTAAATTAAATCTCATCTTAATGGTAAAAACTTTAAAGCTAAATTATATTTCCTACATGTAGAATTTACACTAAATCTTGTTAACTATGAAGGTCTTGAAATCTAACTAGGTCCCATTATTCAGGAGGGTCCTAAAAATTTACGGTCGAACCTGTCTGGCACATGCTTTCCTTACGGAGGGTTCCTCCGAAACAAATAAAATTTCCTGCCCGTGTTTCAATCAAAGAAAATCTTATCAGTTTGAAAATGTGGTGGTTAGTTTGAGGCATTCTTGCTTAAGGTGGCCTTTCCACTGCCATGCATTGTTCTGATTAGCTGCCTTGGACTGACAAATAATTGTTTGACCTTCTGATTGGACCTCAACCACAGGACCCTGAATGACCTGATTGCCCCACACTCATCCTGCTATTTTACATTTCAACCCTTCCAATTTGAACCTTTGTATTTCCCCAAAGTTCACAAAACCACTCGACCACTCGAACTTCCACTAAAACCTTATTTTCCATTTTGCATCATGCTATTTCTGGTATGCTTTGGCCGCACTTTGCTTTGTGGAATTTGAAAGTTGGTAATAAGCTTTGAAATCCTTTCTTTCTTGCTTAACAAGGCTAACATTGGAAAATCCTTAGAGAAGTAGACTCAAAAGAAAATGAAATGCAATGACTTCGAGAGTCAGGAATAAAGAAAAAAAATCTGAAACAGGATGATTGTTTGAGGAAGAAAAGGAAAAGAGACTTATCTGAGTGAGGCAGCTGGCACCAATGATCATGTCATGGATTTCGCATTAATCAACCTAGTCCATTCAACCAATCATCTTTCAGTCTTCATACTTTATGCCCGGGGTTCCCATAATCCAATTTCTCTGTAAAGTCAACCTTATTCGGCTTGTGGCGCCCTGAAGGGTTTTCACCAACAAACCTCTCTCATTTGTTCATCTCTCAACTCACCATCTCCTTACAGTGTCCGTGAGGGTTTTCACCAATAAAACTCTCTCATTTTAATTTCTCTCAGCTTTCCAGAGTATTCAAACAGGCAAAAAATGTTTTTACATATTTCAGATAATTAATGAAACTCAGGGTTTGACTCGTTTAGGGAGATGCTTTTCCCTAGAGGAATTAAGAAAAGCTAAGTCGCTGAAAGATAGTCCAATTCTTGTGAAGAAACCAGTCACCGAAGAGGAAGCGGAAGAATATTTGAGAATAATGAAGGTGCAGAATTACTCCATAGTAAAACAATTGAGAAAGACCCTCGCTCAGATTTCTCTTCTGTCATTGTTGATACATTCAGACGAGCACCGTCGGGCCCTCATGAAGATTCTGAATAAAGCTCATGTCCCTGACAAAAAATTAAAGTAAACCATTTAGAGAAGATTGCCAATAAGATATTTGAGTCAAACAGGATTACCTTTTCAGATGATGAGTTACCTCTACAGGGTACGAAACACAATCGGGCCCTCTATCTCACAGTGAAATGTGAAGATTCTGTGATCACAAGGGTGTTAGTTGACAATGGTTCCAATGCAAACATTTTCCCTCTCTCTACTCTGCACAAGTTAAAAACTGATGCTGAGAGGATCCACAAGAACAGTATATGTGTGCGAGGTTTTGACGGAGGGGGAAAAGACTCTATTGGCGATATCATTCTCGAACTAACAATAGGACCAGTTGAATTTACCATGGAGTTCCAGGTACTGGATGTGGCTGTCTCTTACAATTTGTTGTTGGGTAGGCCCTGGATACATGTTGCCAAAGCAGTTCCGTCTTCTCCACACCAGATGGTGAAGTTTGAGTGGGATAGACAGGAAGTCGTTGTACATGGTGATGAGAACTTATGTGCTTACAATGATACCTCCATCCCATTTATTGAGGCTGAAGATGTTAAGGGGCCATGGGTTTACCAAGTTTCCAAAACAATGTCAGTTGAGAAAGTTCCAAAAATGGAATACATTTCGGGTCCAAAGCTAGCTTCTGCGCCTGTCATGGTAGCAAATGAAATGTTGAAGAATGGTTTTGTGCCGGGCAAGGGTCTGGGCGCATCTTTGCAAGGTATCGTGCAGCCAGTGTCTCTACGTAAAAGTCTGGGTACATTTGGTCTGGGGTTCAAGCCTAAAGGGGATGATGTGAAACGGGCAAAAAAGTTGAAAAAGAAGGCATGGTCGCTCCCTAAGCCTATCCCATGCCTCTCCAGGACTTTCGTCAAGTAAGGGGTAGTGAAGCATCCGATGTCAGCAGTTCCAAAGCCTGTGGTTGACTTTGATGAAGAGTTGATTGAAATGTTCCAAAGTCTATTTGATGAGGTGAACATGGTAGATGTCGCGTCCCTTTTTTCTCGCAAAATCGGGTTTATGACATTTGGGAGGACAACTTATTCCCTTTTGGGAATTTGGGTTTGCATTTGAAGAGTCACCACCTAATAATTAAGGTGCATTAAGACACCAAGAAGGTTTGATTTGAGTAACCAGAGATTAGGTAAGGGCTTGAAATTATTGCAAGGGGAAGGTGTTAGGCATCCCTCAGAATCCACTAGTGTGGTTTGCGACCAGACTATTGTTGTGAATTTAGGTGCAAATAACATGTAGACAAATAAAACTTCAAATAAGAGGGGATTTTCACATAATGGTTACAAAAAAAATTGGAATGAATTAAAAGGAAGTTGATTTTCTTAAAAGAAATAGTTTGAAATCTTTAGAAGAAACAAAGAAACAAAAGGGAAAAGGGTGGGTCCTAGGTTTATTAATAATATGGATCACCCCACACAACATCCGGTAATCACTTCTCAGTGAGGGGATACACGAGATGTTATCACGTGGTCATCATATCCATATCTACCATTTCCCACCCCGTTAAGGTATTAAAGCATGGAATGGTCTCGTTTACTCATTGCATGTTATTACCCATCCCAATCCTATCAGTCCAGAGGCATTTAGGATTACTAATCCTAAGAGGGAGGGATATTAGGCATATTTGTAGTTTCAAAGGCAAAATTCTAAGGCGACATACAAAAACATGTATAGCAAGTTGGGGAAAGCACATAACAAGTAAAAGGCTCAAATATACCTCCTCGAACAAAGAAAACACATAATTAGCATGACTTTCACATACTGTTTAGGGTCTGATTAAATACTAAATGTTAAAGAACTTAGAGGTTGAGGTAGACTGATTTTACATATTTCAGATAAGAAGCCCGAATCAGGCCTGCCTGCTAGTTGTAGCTAATAACACAGATTCAGTTTATAACTTTTATCCTAAGGCTTGCCTAAGTGTCGGAAAAGAATCCTATAGGCATGGTATCTATTAAATTCAGGAAAGCCATGAAATAATAAGGTCTCAAGAAAATAAACTGAGTACATGCTGGTAAAAAAAGGGAAGTCAGATTATGAAAAGAAAGCGCACTTTAACGAAAGTTATAGGCTCTGAAGCTGATGATACTCGTTATTACTGATTTTATATCTGACATTAAGTGAGGCGAATCAAATTCAATTAGAAACTCCTATAGGCATGCTTTCTAGGCGTTACTAATTTAAAACCTTGAAGACGTAGTATAAAAATGCAGAAGACTTGTTTTAAACCTATGAACATGATATCTAGATGCTGAATTCTGTTTAAGACATGATGCCCAAGTGCAATTGAATGTTTAAGTCCTATGAGCATGGTATTTAGGTGCAGAAATTTGTTTAAGACCTATGAACATGATTTCTATATGAGAAAATGGATATACAGGATTCAGAAAGACCTATAGGCATATTTTCTATATGCATATGCAGAATTCAGTTTGACTTATAGGCATGATTTCTAGACGAGAGTAGCAAACCTATGATCATGATTTCTATATGAAAAAATGGGCCTTCAGAATTCCCTATAGACATGCTTTCTATATGCATTTGAATGTGCAGAATTTGAAAACCTATAGACGTGGTATCTATGCAGAATTCAGAATTCCTATAGACGTGGTATCTATGTGAGAATACAAAATTGAGAAATACCTATAGGCATGGCATCTATGTGAGAGTACAGAATTCAGAAATACCTATAGGCATGGCATCTACCCTTTGCATACATAGTTACCCACCCTTTCACTAGCCAGCCCCAAATATTTATTACAAAATTATTACAGCCCAGAATAAAGTAAAATACATCAGAAAAAAATAAAAGTACAACCTAAGAGAGCCTGATTCAGACTTCATGTCTGAAATATGAGGTAAACCAACTCCATAGGATCAAGATCCAAAGCCTTTCTCCCATTCGAGTGTGTCAAAGTTCCCTAGGAGCCTCAAAAGGACTCCGGGCAATGCTCACACCCAAATGTATTATCAAATTAGGACAAGTGCATTGTGGAAGGGCCAGCCCTCAAGTGTCCAAGTTCAGAGGGAACTCAAGGTCCCAACGCAAGGCTCACAAGAGGGGGGCAAAACTTAATGACTAAGAGGGAGTGCAAGTGCAGAAAAGAATTCTGAGAGAGGGAAAGGGGAAGGGAAGTAGCTACAAATAAGTACACACAGGGGTACAGGGGAACATGGAGGTTGTAAAGAGCTAAGGAGGTTGTGGGCATACCCAACAATGGTGAATGCTAGCACACCCATAAGCCTGTTAGAACTCACTATTAGAGGCTAGGATCCCAAGGGATCAAGCTTAATTCATGGATAATAATTTGTATATTGCCATGCCTTAAGCCATAGCTCAAACACACAGGGGGCAGGGGTTTGGGTTTCATAATAGAAACAAGCAGAAAGAAATCAACATGCTAGAACTGTACGAAACAGTAAGTAGGCATGGATACAAAAGCAGTAAATAAACACATTGTCGTGGTGCTAAAGCTTAAATTAGAACGTACCAGTTTCAAAGAAACAAATAGAGAAATGCAGTAGGTCTTGTAAACAGGCCACGATGCAAGCAAATAAGAGAGAATACTATTGTGTGTAAGTGTAGTTTCAGAAGAAAACTATGAGTGAGTGCTCGATTTTTGTGCTATGAAAGAGTAGTGTATTTATAGTGTGAAAAATAGGCAGAAATAAGGTAAGAAAGAAATTAAGGGACTGGGGTATCAACTAAAAATCAATCAATATAAGATTTCCCTTAATTAAGGAACTCAGATTCAAACGCGAAAACTATTTAAGGGAAGAAATCAAATAAACATCTTGTGCAAAGCATGCAATTAGGGGTAAATACATAAGAAGTTACTTAAGGGCAGAATTTTGAGATACACGGTTACATAAATAAGGTAAGAAAAATCAATTAGTAGCTAGTAAATCAAGGATCAGAGATTTTGTAATCACTGGTCCATGAGTGAACCAAGTTAGAAAAGCTGAGAAAAGTTTTAACTTAAGTCGAGTCACAGGGAAATCAGCCAACAAGGAAAGAAATCAATCAAGCCTATACAGAAGGAAGTCTGGACTAATCACAAATTTGAAAGCCATTTTAGAGGGAAGTTCAACACATATAAAGAGCATACAAACATGCTAAGCTGAAAGAAAATGACGTGTCATTGCAAAATCAGTAGATAATAGACTATAGGAGCATGGTAGTCACATAGGTTAGCGATGTAGAAGAGAAGTAGAATCAAATAGCATACAAAAGGTCTAGTGTAAAAGACCTTAGAAGAGTTTAGTGGAAAATCAGAATTGCTTAAAGAGACAGAGGTTGAAAGATTTCGAGACTCAGTTGAGAAACAAATTCAGAAACTCGAAATAGTTAGGGTTTCTGAAATCATACGGTTTTAAAGATGAAGAACAAACATATCACATAACCAATGTTCTCAAACTCGGATGAACCCCAAATTCTAGGGTTTTACCATCAATCGAGTGCCGAGATGAGAGGACAAGTAAGAAGAAGATACTAGTTGAAAACAAGTTCAAAGATCTCAGAAGGGAACTTGGGCCTTCGACATCTTTTATCAGTAACGGAAACTCATGAGAAACATGGTAAAAGAGTAAAATGTGAATTATAGTAGAAGAGCTCAAAGAAACATAGTAGAAGAAGACTAATCAGAACACAGTAGGAGAAACATATAAAGAAACATGGTAGAAGAAACTAATTAAGAACATAGTGGAAAAAAACTTAATAAGAAACTAACAGAGAACACAGTAGAAGAAACGTAGTAAAAAAAACACATAAAAGAAAAAGAAAATCAGAGAACCCTCTAAATAACTTAGAAACCATAGGTCGAAAAAAAAATAAAGGGTTTTGAAAACATAACTTTGAAAGAAATATCGAGAAATCATTTAAAAACTTAGGGAAAACACATATCTGGAACAGATCTAAAGAGAACAGAAAACCCTCAAAAGCTAGGATTTCAGAGGAACCCAAACGGTGAGAAAGGCTTGGATCAAAGAAGGAGGAATCGAAGCCAGGCTCGAAACAGACAAAGCTTGCCGGGGCAAGGCCAGAGATGGCCATAAAACTTGAATCAACGAGGCCTGGATGAAGATTCTTCTTGGTCAGGCCATGAAACCTCAGCAAACGAGCGTGTATGCACCATGGAAGGTTGGTAGGTGGTGAGACCACCATAGATTCAGGCTAGGAGATGGCCGGAGAAGATGGATGAGACTCATCGGAGAGGAGGGGGAAGGGGAAGGTTCTAGAGAGAACCAGAGATAGAGAGATAGAGAGAGAGTCGGTTGAGTGAGGGAAATGAGTGGGGTTTGGGGGGTCGTTTGGTTTAATTTACGAAGGGTGAATGGTGGTCGTTGATCATTTTGATCAACGACCTGGATTAAATGGGGATCCGGGCGGGTTATTCAAATGGGTTGTGGGTCAGGTAGATTTAGGATTTGGGCTGGGTAATTGGGTTTGAGATTGGGTTTAATTAGGGGTTCAAATCTGGCCAAAATTGAAATACAAATGGGCTATCATTTAAATATTCATTTTCCCTTATTTATTTTATAAAAAATAGTAAAATAATTTCCAGAAATAAATTAAAAGCACTAAAATGATTAATAATACAAAATTATCCAATTAAAAATACTGATGTTAATTTTATAAATATAAACACCATTAAATCTTTAAAAAAGGCTAATGTCGCAATTACGTGCAATTTAGCTTTAAAAATACTAAATAAATTTATAAAAAATATGCAAAAATTATGTTAGCTATATTTAATGAAAATATGAGAATCCAATAGATGAATCACTAAAATGATAATTTTGGGAATAATTATTGGGTTTTTGTTGCTAAAATAAGGCAATAAATTGATTTAAAAATTCTTAAAATTAAGAGAAAAAATATTAAAACTTTGGGACATATTTATATATGCATATTCATGCTATTTTGAAAGTATTTTGCATATTAAAAATATACAGAAAAAATTGGGTATCAACAGTAGAAATTGGGGAAGGTTCCAGCAAGGTAGTCGTGCAGTTTATTGGGCCAAAAGTGAAGCTTAACAATTGGAATGCTACTCTTCTCCCTACTCGGAAGGAGTATTGGTAGTTTGCTTTGTTTTTCTTTCTGTTATCTGGATTATTTCAGGGTTGTAATCCAGATTTTTATTTTTTGCTTGTTTTGATGTACAAACCCTCCTATCATTTATTTTCAAGGAAATGCAATTTCCCTTTTTCCATTACTCCTGATAGTGTTATTTTTTCTTTATTTGTACAGTTCTTTTTATATTGGTTTCAATGACATGACATGCATGAGGAATCTTTGGCCAAGTCTTAAAAGCCATTCTAACTCTGAAATAATAATCTAAGAAATAGAGTGTAATGATGAAACAGAATATGATGACAAGGAGGCATTTGAGGAAATTAGTAAAGAACTAAATCATTTTGAAGAGAAACCCAAGCTTATTTTGAATGAAACTGAAACAATCAATTTAGGGGATCCAGATAATATCAGGGAAACCAAGATAAGTGTACACTTGGAACCACAAATCAAGGAGGAAATAATCGAAGCACTATTTGAATATAAAGATATTTTTGCATGGTCATATGACGACATGCTGGGTATAAGTACTTACTTGGTAGTTCACAAATTGCCCACTGATCTGGCATTCCCTCCCGTCAAGCAGACGCTAAGGAAGTTCAAAACTGATATGAGTGTGAAGATCAAGGAAGAAATTACAAAACAGTTGGATGCAAAGGTCAACAAAGAAGGATGGGAAAACCAGGGTGTGCGTTGACTACCGCGATCTCAACAAAGCAAGTCCAAAGGATAATTTTTCATTGCCAAATATCCACATTTTTATTAACAATTGTGCCAAGCATGAGATCGATTCTTTTGTGGATTTCTACAAGGGGTACCACCAGATCTTGATGGATGAAGAAGACGCAGAAAAGATAGCTTTGATCACACCATGGGGAACCTATTGCTACCGGGTAATGCCATTTAGTTTGAAAACACTGGGCAACTTACATGAGGGCAATGACTATTGTGTTTCACGACATGATACACAAGTAGATTGAGGTTTATGTAGATGATGTGATCATAAAGTCAAGGCAGCAGTCTGACCATGTCAGAGATTTGAGGAAGTTTTTTCAGAGGTTCTGCAGGTATAATCTCAAGCTCAACCCTGCCAAGTGTGCATTTGGCGTTTCATATGGAAAGTTGTTGGGGTTCATAGTCAGTCGGCGACGCATTGAGTTGGATCTGTCAAAGATCAAAGCTATCCAAGAATTGCCACCTCCAAGGAATAAGACTGAGGGGATGAGTTTGCTCGGGCATTTAAACTACATCAACAGGTTTATTGCTCAACTTACAACAACTTGTGAGCCCATTTTTAAGTTGCTAAAAAAGGATACTGCAGTCAAATAGACTGATGAGTGCCAGGAGGCATTTGATAAGTTCAAGGGGTACCTATCAAACCCACATGTGTTGGTCCCTCCGGAACTTGGGAGACCTTTAATTCTCTATTTGACAGTCCTGAATAATTCATTTAGCTGTGTGTTGGGTCAACATGACATCACTGGCAGGAAGGAGCAAGCCATCTATTATCTCAGCAAGAAGTTTACATCCTATGAGGTTAAGTATACTCCCCTGGAGAGGACATGTTGTGACCTGACTTGGGTGGCACAAAAGTTGAAGCATTATTTGTCGTCCTACACTACTTACCTCATTTCTCGTCTGGATCCTCTAAAGTATATTTTTCAGAAGCCTATGCCCACAAGAAGACTTGCAAAGTGGCAGATTTTGCTCACAGAGTTTGACATCATATATGTGACTCGAACCGCGATGAAAGCCCATGCATTGGCCGATCATTTGGTCGAGAACCTGGTGGATGAAGAGTATGAGCCATTGAGAACTTACTTTCTCGATGAAGAGGTAATGCATATTGACAAGGTGGAGCAAGATGAAAAGCCAGGTTGGAAACTCTTCTTTGATGGGGCTGCTAACATGAAAGGTGTCGGAATAGGGGTTGTGCTCATTTATGAAATAGGGCATCACTACCCTGTTACGGCCCAGCATCGTTTCTATTGTACCAACAACATGGCTGAGTACGAGGCATGTATTTTGGATTTAAGATTAGCTATAGACATGGGAGTCCAAGAGGTCTTGGTTTTGGGAGATTCAGATCTGTTGGTGTACAAGATTCAGGGAGAATGGGAGACTCGGGATTTAAAGCTCATACCGTATCGACAATGTTTGCATGATCTTTGTCAATGGTTTCGATCGATAGAATTCAGGCATATTCCAAGGATCCATAATGAGGTTGCCGATGCCTTGGTTACTTTGGCATCAATGTTGCACCATCTGGACAAAGCTTATGTTGACCTTTTGCATATCCAAGTTTGGGATAAACATGCCTACTTTAATGTGGTTGAGGAAGAACTTGATGGTGAACCGTGGTTCCATGATATCAAGGAATACATCAGGATGGGGATATATCTGGTACAAGCCACAGGTGATCAAAAGAGAACAATTCGACATTTGGCTAGCGGATTTTAATTGAGTGGGGGAAGTTTGTACAAGAAGATTTCCATTTGAGGCCATTGATGGCGCCAATCTTAACAGCCATTTGATGAAAGAAGTATGCCAGCAGTTCAAGATTATGCATCGAAATTCCACTCCATATCGCCCCAAGGCAAATGGAGCTATTGAGGCGACCAACAAGAACATAAAGAAGATACTTCAAAAAATGGTGCAAGGTTCTAGGCAATGGCATGAAAAGTTGCCTTTTGCTTTGCTGGGTTACCGCACTACTATTCCCACTTCAGTAGGTGCAACTCCTTATTTGTTGATATATGGTACTGAAGTAGTGATACCCGCAGAAGCTGAAATTCCATCACTTCGGATTGTTGCTGAAGCTGAAATTGATGATGATGAGTGGGTTAAAACCCGTTTGGAGCAATTAAGTCTGATTGACGAGAAAAGACTGGAAGTAGTGTGTCATGGTCAATTGTATCAGAAGAGGATGACAAGAGCATATAACAAGAAGGTGCATCCCCGGAAATTTGAAGTGGGGCAGCAAGTATTGAAACGCATCCTTCCACATCAGGCTGAAGCCAAAAGCAAGTTTGCCCCAAATTGGCAGGGGTTATACGTTGTAACAAGAGTGTTGTCCAATGGTGCTTTGTATTTAATTGATATAGAAAGCAAATGTGTAGATATGGCTATCAATTCTGATGCAGTCAAAATATATTATGTATGATTTCTTTGGTTTGTCTAAATGTGTTGTTTGTACTTAGCATGTTTTGAAGATTGGAATGACGAAGGACCGTAATGAGAGAGTCTTATTGGTGAAAACCCTCACAGACACTACAAGGAGATGGTGAGTTGAGAGATGAACAAATGAGAGAGGTTTGTTGGTGAAAACCCTTCAGGGCACCACAAGCCGAATAAGGTTGACTTTACAGAGAAATAGGATTATGGGAACCCCGGGCATAAAGTATGAAGACTGAAAGATGATTGGTTGAATGGACTGGGCTGATTAATCCGAAATGCATGTCATGATCATTGGTGCAAGCGGCCTCACTCAGATAAGTCTCTTTTCCTTTTCTTCCTCAAATAATCATCCTGTTTCGGATTTTTTTTCTTTATTCCTAACTCTCGAAGTCATTGCATTTCATTTTCTTTTGAGTCTACTTCTCTAAGGCTTTTCCAATGTTAGACTTGTTAAGCAAGTAAGAAAGGATTTCAAAGCTTATTACCAACTTTCAAATTCCACAAAGCAAAGTGCAGCCAAAGCATACCAGAAATAGCATGATGCAAAATGGAAAATAAGGTGTTAGTGGAAGTTCGAGTGGTCGAGTGGTTTTGTGAACTTTGGGGAAATACAGAGGTTCAAATTGGAAGGGTTGAAATGTAAACCAACAGGATGGGTGTGGGACACTCAGGTCATTTAGGGTCCTGTGGTTGAGGTTCAATTAGAAGGTCAAACAATTCTTTGTCAGTCCAAGGTAGCTAATCAGAACAAAGCATGGCAGTGGAAAGGCCACCTTCAGCAAGAATTCCACAAACTAACCACCACATTTTCAAACTAATATGATTTTCTTTGATTGAAACAGGGGCAGGAAATTTCATTTGTTCCGGAGGAATCCTCCGTAAAGAAAGCATGTGCCAGACAGGTTCGGCCGTAAATTTTTAGGACCCTCCTAGATAATGGGACCTAGTTAGATTTCAAGACCTTCATAGATAACAAGATTTAGTGTATGTTCTACATGTAGGAAATATAATTTAGCTTTAAAGTTTTCACCCTTAAGATGAGATTTAATTTGAAATTTTCAGGGTCTTCCTGGATAATGGGATTTAGCTTTTAAATTCTTAGATCTCTTTTGGGTAACATGATTCGATTAACACTCACAGATGTGCCCAGATACCAAACTGAGGTAGAAAAGTTCCTTTTCTTTTGTTTGTTTTGTTGTAATGGCGGGTGCCCGCCTGGAGAACATGGGAATACAGTTCAAATTTCGGGAATTAGGTGCCCACCTGGAGAACAAGGGAATACAGTTCAAGTTTCGGCAATCATGCGCCCGCCTGGAGAACAAGGGAATACAGTTCAAGTTTCGGCAATCAGGCACCCACCTGGAGAAACAGGGAATACAGTTCAAGTTTCGGCAATCAGGCGCCCACCTGGAGAACAAGGGAATATAGTTCAAGTTTCGGCAATCAGGCACCCACCTGGAGAACAAGAGAATACAGTTCAAGTTTCGGTAATCAGGCGCCCACTTGGAGAACAAGGAAATACAGTTCAAGTTTCGGCAATCATGCGCCCACCTGGAGAATAAGGGAATACAATTCAAGTTTTGGAAATCATGTGCCCACCTGGAGAACAAGGGAGTACAGTTCAAGTTTTGGCAATCAGGTTTCCACCTGAAAATAAGGGAATACAGTTCAAGTTTTGGCAATCAGGCGTCCACCTCGAAAACAAGGGAATACAGTTCAAGTTTTGGCAATCAAGCGCCCACCTAGAGAACAAGGGAATTAGTTCAAGTTTCGGCAATCAAGCGCCCACCTAGAGAATAAGGGAATACAGTTCATATTTCGGCAATCAGGCACCTACCTGGAGAATAGGGGAATGCAGATCAAGTTTTGGTAATCAGGCGCCCACTTGGAAAACAAGGGAATTCATTTCAAGCATTGGCAGCAGGCGCCCACCTGGAGGAACAAGGGAATTCAATTCAAGTAATTGCAGCGGGCACCCACCTGGAGAAATAACGGAATTCATGTCAAGTATTAGCATCAGGCGCCCACCTGGAAAACAAGGGAAGTCCTTTCAAAATTAAATTTGAGTTAGGAACAACAGAAGCTCATCTTGAGAGTGAGAGTCAATAGTTCAAGATGCACAGTAGAACCGCAGAAGTTTCAAGATCAAGTTTGAAGATATATATACAGGATTCTTGTAACTCATAGATCATAGTTTAGCCTAGCTTCTTTTCATTTTTGTCTCGGTGTAATAAGGAGTTCAGAAAGCAATAGCAGCAGCAGCCATAATGAAATCACATTCCCGGTAGTCCCAGCTACCAAAATTTCCAAAACTACACTAACCTGATTCCTTTATAGCCAAGGATATGTAGGCAACCTCGGAAGCAAAGTTCGGTCAGATCTTTCAAAAAATGCTTCCCACAGAGTATTCAAACAGACAAAAATTGCTCGTATCTGCTCACTTTTTCTTTGCCTGATTCAAACGGGCAAGACGATGTTCAGCATACGTACTTGTTTACAGCAAAAATTAACCAAAATAGAAGTAAATTTCTGAAAATGAGCAGATGCAGCAGCCAAAATAGAAGCAACAAGAGTGATGCAAAGTGAACTTCAGCTCTTAACCCGGAGATCCAAAGAACAGTACTTCACACTTTAAAAGAAAAAACAAAATAGAAGAACTGATGCCTTTCTTTCTACGAATTGTGTGTGTTCATAAGAATTAAACTTTTTGAAGAAGGGATTCTGCAACTTATCAATACCTCAGCCGTTTTCCCTTTTTGGTGTCCTAGATCTCTGCCCTAGAAATAAGGAAAATGAGCTTCTTATAGAAAGGCTTTAGGGCAGCATAACCTGAGTTTTTTAATTAACTTTTAACCTTCAAACGTTTTTTATTTTACCTCCTAGTCCCTTAAAAATAACTGAACTCCCTTCATTTCTTAGCAGCCTTCTCTTAACTTCTAGAAGCTTCTCTCCTAACAAAAAATATTCCCTAGACCTAAGATACCCAAAATACCCCCTAACAGCCCTGTATTTATATCCCAAACTAAACCAATCATAGGTCAACTGACCCAAGACTCAGAGCCAGACGAATGGGCTTCTTCTGCCAGCCCAAAATAGACCCAAACATAGCAATCTAAGGAATCAACGAAATTAAGATAAATATTATGACCTAAAACTAGTTGGTTCATTAACCAAAAGAAAAAACTAAAAGCAACAAATCAAATAAACAAAACAAATAAGGAACAAAAATGCTCTCGACGCACTTTAATATGAATAACTAAAATACGCCATCAGCTATGGGAGGGCGAGGAAGACCTAAGAAAACTGTCACGAAGATGTAGCTAGCTGAATTCATAGAAACAACGAGCAGAAACAACGAATCGAACAAATCAACTCCAAATCAAGGTGCACAAAATCGAGATCTGGAGGCGATAACATCAAAGACAGGAAGGACTGAAACAGCGAGTACAAGTAAGAACTTGAATGAGCAATTTACGGCAAAACAAGCTGAAATTCAACAGGAAAAGGTACAAAACTTGAATAACACAAGTAGTAAAAAAGATGATGGAACACATGCAGAGGAAATCCGCATTGAAAAATAACCTATCGCGATAGAAGCAAATGCAGAGAAAGTCAATGAAGGTAAATCATGGGCAAATTTAGTCGATGGTAACACGTTTGCTGCTAGAGAAATGGGACTATCGTTCGTGGCACCAGTGATACAAAATGGTGAGAAAATAGTCAAATTGCAAAAAGAGGAAATTGAAAAGGAAGCTGAGAAGTGGAAAACAGTAGTTATCATGTATGTGGTGGGAGATACACCAAGTATTGGAGCAATTGCGAGGTTTATTGCATCGCAATGGAATTTTATAGCAAAACCGAAGGTGTACTACCACAACGATAGATTTTTTGTTGTGAGATTCAAAAATGAAGAGTAGAGGAATGAAGTACTATACTCAGACCCATGTACAATCCAAAACAGACCAGTAATCACTAAGGCATGGACAACAGATTTTGATTTCAATGAAGAAGTGCTGAAAACTCTACCGTTATGGGTTAAATTACCAAATCTTCCACTGAACTGTTGGGGAATGGATTCATTGAGCCGTATAGGGAGTGGGTTGGGAATTCCGATATATGCAGATGAATGTACAACAAGAGTGGAAAGTATATCCTATGCTAGAATCCTTGTGGAAATAGACATTACCAAACCATTACCAACAAAGATAACAGTCAAGGATCCGAATGGTAGACAATTTGATCAGCCAGATGTCTATGATTGGAAACCAATATCTTGTAGTACTTGCTTATAATTGGGACATAACTGCCAAACTAAACAAACACAAGCTATGATGAACAAGCAACAGAAGATGAAGCAGGAATGGAAACCAAAAGAGCAAGAGAACCAAGGAAGCATGAATCATAGGGCACAAGAAGCAGCAAGACATACAGAACAAGTGCCACAACTACAGAATGCAATGAAAGCAACAATGGAAGAAAACAAAGGATGGCAAGCAGCAAAAGGTAAATTAGCCACAAAGAATTCCCAAGCAGCACCAGCAAGAGAAATACTAGTGGGTAATGGATTTGATATTCTAACAGAAGCAAGCTCTAATGATATAAATAGGGAAAAAAGAGGCAATTTAGTTATGGGGGAGGTGTGCAGGTTGGGATAACAAACAATATAGTGCAATGCAATTAGTTACTTGGAATGTTAGAGGTATGAATAAGCTATATAAGCAAAAGGAGATGTAGAAGTTTATTAAAGATCATAATATTAGTATTATATATATTATAGAGCATAGAGTACAAGAAAAGTTTTCAAAAAAAATCATCCAAAAAATAGCTCCTAGATGGGAGTGGTGTACAAACTATGATGGAGGAGGGAAGGGTAGAGTATGGGTGATATGGGATCCAGCAGAAATAAGATTCATTATGAAGGAAGCTAAACCACAGTACATACATTGGGAGGTAGTGGTACTAGACACAAGGCTAGAATTTGATTTCACAGCAATTTATGGGTTACATACAGTGGATGCAAGGAAAAGTCTATGGAGAGATTCAACAAGCTGGAACCATTATCAGAGGAAACTATAGTTATGTATGGGAGACTACAATGCAATAAGGGCAGTAGAGGACAAAATTAATGGCAGCACAGTCCATGAGAATGAAATAAGAGATTTCAATAACTTCTTAATTGATACAGGAATGTGTGAAATGAGAATTGTAGGCAGGGACACATATGGACTAATACCCATGTGTTTAGCAGAATTGACAGGGCAATTATAAATGTTGAATGGATAAGAACAATGCCACAAGTAGATGCAGTGATCATGGATCCTTTATTCTCAGATCATTCCCCATTATATGTCAAGATTGGAGAGGAACAAAAGGCCCCAAAACCTTTTAGATTCTTCAATTATCTAGCTGAGCATAAGGATTTTTTAGATGTAGTAGGGGAAGCATGGAATAAAACACTAAAAATAGGCAGAATGGCAGAAGTCTGGAGAAAAATGAAGGAAGTTAGATATGCACTAAAGAGGCTAAACACAAAAGAATTCAAAGCAGTAGATTTGAAGGTTAGAAATGCAAGACAAAGGTTACAGGAGTTACAAGGGCAGATGGGAACTACAAGTGCAGCAACATAGAGGTCTGAAGAAGAGAAAGAGCTAAAGAAACAATTGGAAAAATGGATAACTATAAAGGAAAGTATATAGAAGCAGAAATCTAGGAATCAATGGCTGAAGCTAGGGGACCTCAATACAGCTTTCCTTTTTGCTAGCATGAAGAATAGAGTAAATAAAAATAAGATTAGAAGTCTCAAAAATACAGCTGGTGAAATTATTCATTCTAGAGAAGCAATAGAAATGGAAATAGTGGGATTCTACAAAGGGTTATTGGGAGCAGCAGCTGATAGCATACCAGCCATTCAACCAAGCGTCATGAAGGAGGGCAATGTACTAGACAGAAAGCAACAGTTAAAACTAATTGAAGATGTTACTATGGAAGAGATACAACTTGCTTTGAAGGGAATAGATGAACTAAAGGCCCCAGGATGTGATGGTTTCAACTCAAAGTTCTTTAAGAAGACATGGGGGATTACAGGGCAAGAAGTATCTGAGGCAGTACTCCAATTCTTCAACAAAGCTGAAATGTACAGACCTATTAATGTAACAACTATTACCTTGATCCCTAAGATTCAACACCCTTCAACTGTCAAAGATTTCAGACCTATTTCATACTGCACAATATTGTACAAGATCATATCAAAAATATTGACCAGCAGATTGCAAGGAGAGATGGATCACCTAGTTGACAAGAATCAGTATGGTTTTATTCCTGTAAGAGTTATAATGGATAACATAATCCAAAGTCATGAGCTGGTAAAAGGGTATGGAAGGAAGGGCATCTCTCCTAGATATATGATAAAATTGGACCTGCAAAAGGCATATGATTCTATAGAACGGGATTTGTTAGAACAACTGTTGAACCAACTAGGAATGCCAGAGAAGTTTGTAAAATGGATCATGGTATGCATAAGAACTATTTCATACTCCATCCTCATCAATGGGAAACCAATGGAACCATTTCAAGCTAAAAGAGGACTAAGGCAAGGGGATCCATTATCACCTTTTTTATTTGTATTGGGTATGGAGTATCTTACAAGAAGCTTTAAAACACTGAGGTTTAAGCCGGATTTCAACTTCCATCCTAGGTGTGACAAGTTAAATATCATTCAACTGGGGTTTGCAGATGACCTGCTGCTATTCAGCAGAGGTGATACTGTCTCCATTCAAATGGTGTTCAATTGTTTTATGGAATTTTCAAAGGCATCTGGATTAAAAGAAAATACAACAAAATCTCCATTTATTTTGAAGGGGTTCCACATATTATACAGGAACATATAGTGCAGGTAACTGGATTTAGCAGGGGAGAACTACCATTCAAATATCTTGGAGTACTACTCAGCACTAAGAGGATATCCTTGCTACAATGCCAACCACTACTGGAGAAGATTCTAGGCAGGATCACTTCATGGACCTCAAAGTTCTTATCTTATGCAGGCAGATTACAAATGATCAAATTAGTTCTATTTTCCATTCAAATCTATTGATCACATATCTTTATTATCCCTAAGAAGATAATGAAGAAGATAGAAACAATTTGTAGAACATTCTTATAGACTGGAGGAATAGAGGCTTCAAAAAGAGCCTTGCTATAATGGGAAAAAGTGTGTTCACCAAAGACAGCAGGTGGTTTCAATGTTATGGATATTCAAATATGGGACAAAGCTGCCATTTGCAAATTATTATGGAACCTATGCAAAAAGAAGGACAAGTTATGAGTCCAATGTGTCCATCTATATTATGGGAAGAAAAAGGAAGTTTGGGAGTGCAAACCAAAGAATGCCTCGTGGATGGTACAGAAAATAATCAAAGCAAAGAGCTACATAAAAGAAGCAAGAACCAGCATGGAAGAAGTAATAGAATGGAACTACTTCTCTATCAAGAAGTGTTATAATAGCATGTGTGGAAAATATCAAAAGGTATCATAGAGGCGACTAACATGCAACAATCTAGGAGCTCCAAAGTGGATTTTTGTGCTGAGTTTAGCTATACAAAATAGGCTACTCACAAGAAGCAGACTACACACATGGGGGATTACAGATGAAGTAAGTTGTCCTATATGTACTGAAGCAGAAGAGACTATTGAACATTTATTGTTTAACTATCAAATTACTGGAGAAATCTGGAGCAAGATACTATACTGGCAAGGAATAACTAGAGCTCCGATGGAATGACAAAGGGAGATACAATGGGCTGAAAGCAATGCAACTGGAAAAAATGCAGCAGCTCAAGTCTATAGATTGACCCTGGCATGTGCAGTGTGCCACATATGGAATGAAAGGAACAACAGAATATTCCAAGACCAGAAGAAAATAGTAGAAATGATAGTGAGACAAATTGTAATAGAGGTAGCAATCAGAGGACCGATGAATAGTAAGACAGGGAAGAAAATAGTAGAAATAGATACTTACTGTAAAGGAGGATAGAAAAAGTGTAGAAAAGGGAATGGAACTGGGAATGCCCTGTTCCAGATTGAATTTTGTACATATTGCTATTGGTAAATAAAATCATTTAATTACCAAAAAAAAAAGATAAACACTGCTTTCCTCTTTTAACTCAAAGAATCAGTAGTTGCTAACAAACAAATAATCAAATTGATCAATGCAAGTTAATCCCAACCGGCAAATAATTGAACCATTTAATTGACAAAAATCCAAACATAACCTAAAAATGATTATCTAAAAGCTAAAAACATTTTCATTACTTCATGCATACTGTAAACACACTGGTTCTAGAAAGAAAGAAAGAAAACAACAAAAAAAAACAATAAAAGGGGTAGAAAATTACCCAACTGATTCAAAACAACTTGGAGAACATGAAACTCCGGCGACCCTCAAAACCTCATGAATTCAGTCAATAGGGCGGACTGGTCTAAACTTGACGGTTTCAAAATGAACAACAACCATTTTAATTTGATTGTTCTTGTCTAGAACTCTCTATTGACGTAGGTTCTAGGTCACTACGAATGGCCATGAGCCAAGAAATCAAAAAAGGAGAAAAGAAACAAAATTAGGTTTTTTTCCTTTGGATTTTCGGATCTGAAATTGAAAGGATTTGGTGAGGATTTAGGGTGAACTCATGATGGATTATGAAAGAGGGGTGGGTGGTGATTGTATGGTGATAGTTTGGGGCGGTTTAGGGCGTCGCCGCCGGCCGGTGGAGTTTGGGAATCTGGGGGCGGCTAGGGTTTCTAACTGGATTTAGGGTAGGAGACTGAATGAGGGGGGATTCAAAGGGGGGTAAAGGGTTTTGGGACATATATATACAAAGTCAAAGCCCGTTCCCAGTCGTTGGATCACACAAGATCAACAACTGGGATTCAATAGAGCAGAAACGGGGTCATTTGGCTTTAGTGGGGCGGGCTGGACCGGGTAAAGGGTATTGGGTTTGAGTCTAAGGCTGAATTGGGGTGATATTTGGGCTTAGCATCAATTTTGGCCCAATTGAATTTAAAACCAGCCTTTTTCAATTTCCTTTTTCTTTTTGTTTTTGTTTTCTTTCTTTAATTAATTAAAAACCTAAATTAAATTCCTAAATTAATTTAAATTATAAAATTAAGCTAATTATCTAACTATAATATTTATAAAAATTAGTTGATCCTAAATTAAAAGAGAAAAATTAATAATCCAAAATTAAAAGCTAAGAATGTAAAAATGAGCCATTTTTGTGATTTTTACTTTTAATAAAGCAATTAATTAATTAATCCTAAAATGTGAAAACAAAATCTAAATTCAATACATTGTATTTTTGATATTTTTTTATGATTTTAATAAAAGTAAACATGCACAGAAATGCAAACAATTAATAAAAATCCTACAAATATCCTATAAAATTGAAAACAATTGGAAAAAAATCTATTTTTTTAATTTGTAGGAGTATTTCACATATGGCAAAAATCACGTGCTCACAACACATGCTATGCAACATTTGCCAGACTTGAAGAATAAAGTGAAGCTAGAAATGCAAAAGGACTGTCAAATTTTTCCTCTAGCTAAACAAAGTAGACTAAAATTTCCTATTAGTAATAGTAGTTTAGGTTGTGTGTTTCAATTAGTGCATGCTGATGTATGGGGCCTTTATAAGGTAGCAACCTTTGATAGGAAATAATATTTCGTCACTTTGTTTTATGACTATAGTAGGTATACTTGGACTTGTTTGCTGAAATCAAAATGTGAAGTCTTTGTTGTATTAAAAGATTTTCTTTCCTTGATCAAAAATCAGTTTGGTACGATTAAGACATTGAGGACAGACAATGGAACATAATTTTTCAACAATTAGTGTAACGAGTTGTTCAGTTCACTAGGGATTGTTCACCAAACAGTTGTCCATATACTCCACAACATAATGAAGTAGTGAAAAGGAAGCACAGGCATATCCTTGATGTGGCTAGAGCACTCAAGATTCAAAGTAATGTGCCAATCAAAATCTTAGAAGCTATGTGATAGGTGATAACTAGGGATTATGATGCATTTTACACTCCTTCTTACTTGAGTTTTGATTAAAAATGTGTACAAAATAGTCCCAAAGGCTTACATGTTGTACTTGTTTGCAGGGTTTGGTCAACAAGGTGACAATTCGTGAAAACCATCTCATAAAGGAGTGAAACATGCACAAGTACCAAGAACAAGTTCAAGCACAGTGCAACAAGTCAAATGCGGTTGCACTCCATTCTGTGCGGTCCGCAGTGAGGAAGTTCAGAGAGGTGCTCATTTCAGGCACTCAAGCAATGCGGTCGCAAATCATTTTGTGCGGACCGCATTGGCTTCATCGCGGCCGCACTCGATATTGTGCGGTCCGCAAAGATGAAGTTTAGAGAGTTTCCAATTTGGGGAATCATTGCCAATGCGGTCCGCGGTCCTTTTTGTTCGGACCGCAATGCGGCCTGCGGTGGCCAAGTTCAGAGAGCAAAAGCTTTAAGCAAGGAGCCTCAGTGCGGCCGCGCTCAATTTTGTGCGGACCGCACTACCCCCGCAGGGGTATTTTTGTCCAGAAAATTTGACCTAATATAAATAGTTTCTTTTCCCATTTTTTGGTCATAAGTTATATTCTAACTAGCAGCTGCACTCGTGAATAGTGTTCCTTTATCATTTGAGAAATTTTACAATAGTTTTATCATTGAATCTTTAAATTTTAGCTTGTAATTAAATATTATGGGTTTTTCATCATCTATTTTTTTTTGTTTTCCTCTATTATAATGAGTAGCTAGACCCATTAGCTAGGGTTGTGTCTCAACCTTAGTGTGGGTATTTGATGGGTCATGCGTTTTAGGGCTTGAATGTCTATGGGTGTTTGATATTTGGACTAATTTATGGTTTCAATGTTTAATTAGTGGTTGCAAACACTAATTTGATCCTATTTGACTTGAGCTCTTCTTGAGAAAGAGAGCCTAAGTCTAGGAAGATTAGTCCAACATGGAATTGGGGCGTATTCAAGAGATTGATAGCCCCAATTAAAGAATTAAACCTAGAGATAGTAATACCCGACTTGAACCTCAATTGCTTGCACAAATTATCATACCCAATTGGTCTTGAAAAAGTCAATTAGGGAAAAATCACTCAAACTACCGAGAGGTATAGAGTGAGTAGTATCGAGCAAGGTTATATCGCAATCCCCAACATCACAACCTAGCCTTAGACTCGAGAACCCGTCAAGTGTCCACCTAGGAGAAAGTCACTTCCCTAGTGTCTTCTTAACTATTTAGACAACCTTTAAGTAGTTTACTCTTAGCTTAACTTAGCTTAATTTAGCATCTTATTAGTATAAATTTATAAGTAATATCAAAACCAACTATGATTAGAAGTGCAATTAAGAGCAATTACGCATCTCCAATTTAGATAGAAACTCAATTCCCATTTCTATCTTCCTGTGGAAATCGATCCCGACCTTCTCGGGTAAAAGTTATTTCGACCACTCTTGCTACTTTGTAGTAGTGCAAGTTGGCTCCGATCACTTTTTGGCACCGTTGCCGGTAAGCTAACGGTTTTGGCTATCTATCTAAATAGTTTTGTTTATTATTCTTCTTTCCTTCTATGTTACTAATTTGTATGTTTCACAAGTTCAGGTAAAAAATGGCAACAAAATTAAACAATGCACCTCTTGGAGATCTTCCGCCGGGGGAGGAGGTAGATGACAATGTTGATGATGATGTCCCTATTGTGCCTCAAGGACAAAGGAGAGGCCTCTAGGCCAATGATAATATTCCAGACCCTCTCCCGCCACCTTCAAGAGTGGCTCCTCGAGTGCTTCCCAGCCAAGGATATGCAAGTGTAATTGTCCCACCCCGGATCCAGGCGGACAATTTTCAAATTACCAATGTGATGCTGATATTGCTGGATCAGCGCGGGTATTTCACGGGCGCTGCCAATCATAATGTTTACAAATATCTCAAGGGTTTCATGGATACCTGTTGGGGGAGAAAGCAAACTAATGTGTCAGAGGATGCACTTCGGTTGAGACTCTTCCCTTTCTCACCCAGAGGGAAGGTATTGGATTGGCTTGAGCGACTTCCCAACTATTACATCACTACTTGGAATGAGTTGGCATATAAGTTCATTGCAAAGTTTTTCTCACCAGGGCACATGGAAACATTGAGAGATGAGATCTTAGCCTTCAAGCAGGAGCCCACCGAACCATTACATAAGATTTGAGAGTGATATAGAACAATGGTAAAGGAATGCCCCAACAATGATATGACTGAGGTGATGATCCAACAAACTTTCTACCGGGGCATTAACACAACAAACCAGTGCATAGTGAACCAACTTGCTGGGGGAAATTTCATGAAGCTGTCGTATGATGAGGCTCGTGACATTCTTGACGAGATGGCTAACACGTCCTCCGCTTGGCAAAGTAGAGCCAATGTGCCACAGGGTGACCCCACGGTCGCTCACTTGCACAAAGGGCTACATGACCATGGGTAGGCTATATCAGAGCTAACAACTACAATGAACCAGCTAGCTAAGGCACAGTTACAATAGGTTCAAAATCCGCACCAAGTAAATGCTTTGGAGGGTGTCAACATGCTAGTAAACAAAAGAAGACAAAGAGGTTAACAAAACCAAGGGAGTTCGGATCAATTTGATAATGATTGTGGTGGATTCCAAGATGATGGTTATGATGGGCAGAATGAAGAACTGCAATATGTGAACAATTATCAAAGCCAAATGGGCAATTCTTCCGACCAACAACAATGAAGACCCCAAAGCAACTGGGGAAATCAACAACAACAAGGTAATGGTAATTGGGCGAACAACAACCAAAATTCCAATTGGGCAATCAGAACAATCAGGGTAATTGGAATGGCAACAACAACAACTGGGGTGGTAACAACAATCAGGGAGGTTGGAACAATGGCAATCAAAGAAATCGGGGGCAAGGCTTTCAAAGGCCCCCAATGTACCAACAACTGAACAATCCACCCCCATTTCCATCCCAAGGTCCTAGTTCTTCCAACAACGAAATGAGAAGAATTGAAATGATGTCTGAACAGATGATAAAAAAGAATGCAGACTCTGATGCTCAGTTGTCTTCCCACAATACTTCAATCAAAAACTTGGAGGTTCAATTAGGTCAAATCTCAAAATCCTTGAATACTCGCCCTAAGGGGGCACTACCAAGTGATACGGTAGTTAACCCGAAGGGTGGGAACAATAATGTGATGGCGGTGACTACGAGAAGTGGAAGAGGCGGTGATGTGAATACCTCCAAGCAAAAAGCAGTTTTGAGTGATGAAGTTGAGTTGCAAGAAGATGAAATTCCTTTGGTGGTTGAAAATGTGGTTTATGAGAATGTGAGTGAAGAAGTTAGGATGATATCCAAGATGCCGAAGTGGAGACTCAGAA
Organism: Nicotiana tabacum; assembly: GCF_000715075.1. Lineage (NCBI taxonomy): Eukaryota > Viridiplantae > Streptophyta > Magnoliopsida > Solanales > Solanaceae > Nicotiana > Nicotiana tabacum. The sequence continues at coordinate 34,683,471 of NC_134090.1, read as the reverse complement.
TGACGTGAACCCGTCTAGGAAACACGTAATAGACATGTCAGAACCGGTTGTGCCTAAAGCCATGGCTCCTTTGCCAAGGCCACATCCACCTTATCCTCAAAGGCTCGCGAAACAGAAAAATAAGAATCAGTTTAAAAAGTTCATTGACATGATGAAGAGCTTATCCATTAACGTGCCTTTGGTGGAGGCTCTAGAACAAATGCCGGTCTATGCTAAATTCATGAAGGACTTGGTGACAAAGAAAAGATCCATGGATTGTGAAACTATCAAGATGACCCACCAAGTTAGTGCAATAGTGCATGTAATGGCCTCGAAGCTGGAAGATCCCGGTGTTTTCACCATTCCTTGCACCATTGAGAGTGCGGACTTTGCTAAAGCTCTATGTGATTTGGGGGCAAGTATCAACTTGATGCCCTACTCAGTTTTAAGACTTTGGATATTGGGCAACCGAGACCGACTTCCATGAGATTGCAAATGGCGGATAGAACTATGAAGAGACCATTGGGTATTCTTGATGATGTCCTTGTTCGAGTGGACAAATTTATCTTGCTAGCTGATTTTGTGATCTTGGATTGTGAGGTAGATTATGAAGTTCCAATCATATTGGGAAGACCTTTCATTGCTACTAGGAAGGCCTTAGTTGATGTGGAAGCATAGGAACTCACCTTCCAGGTGGATGATGAGAAAGTGGTCTTTCATATGTGCAAGTCAATGAAGAAGCCCAACAGTTATGAGGTGTGCTCTTTTGTGGACCATGTCACGGCAGTGATAGTTGATGATACTAGTGCAATGATCAATGTGAAGGACCCTCTAAAGGCCATATTGTTGAATCTTGATGTAAATGATGATAAAGGCCGAGTGGATTGTGTGAATACTTTACATGGGATGGGCTCTTACTGTTATGATCCTAGGAAACTATCTTTGGATCTTGAAAATAGGAAGATTCCACTAACAAAACCTTCAATTGAGGAACCTTCGGTGTTGGAGTTGAAGTCGTTTCCTCCACACCTCAGGTATGAGTTCTTAGGACCTAGTTCAACTTTACCAGTTATTCTTTCTTATTGTCTTACTAACATGCAGGTTGATGCCACATTGGCGGTGCTTCAAAAGTGGAAGAAGGCAATTGGATGGACCTTGGCTGATATTCGAGGAATAAGCCTTGCATTCTATATGCAGAAGATTATTCTGGAAGATGATGCAAAGCCCTCCTTAGAACATAAAAAGGAGATTGAATGAGGCAATGCAAGAAGTTGTGAAAAAGGAGGTGATCAAGTGGTTGGATGTCGGGGTTGTGTACCCCATTTCTAATAGCTCTTGGACTTCGCCGGTGCAATCTGTACCGAAGAAGGGCGGCATGACCGTGGTTGCAAATTTGCAAAATGAGTTGATTCATACCAGGACAGTCACCGGGTGAAGGGTATACATGGACTACCGCAAGTTGAATAAAGTGACCCACAGGGATCACTTTCCACTGCCTTTTCTTGATCAGATGTTAGGTCGACTTGCTGGGCGTGCCTTCTACTATTTCTTGGATGGGTATTCTCGATACAACCAAATCTTGATTGCTCCAGAAGATCAGGAAAAGACCACATTTACTTGTCCATTGGCACCTTTTCATTTTCTCGGATGTCTTTTGGGTTGTGTAATGCACCGACTATATTTCAGCGGTTTATGATGCCCATTTTCACCGATATGGTGGAAGATATTTTGGAGGTGTTCATGGATGACTTTAGTGTCGTGGGTGATTCATTTGAGGAATTCTTGAAAACTCTTGATGGAGTGTTGGCCCGTTTTGAAGAAACCAATCTTGTTCTTAATTGGGAGAAATGTCACTTCATGGTTGAGGAGGGCATAGTTCTTGGGCATAAAATTTCAAAACATGGTATAGAGTGGACAAAGAAAAAATTGATGTGATTTCAAGGCTCCTCCGCCAACCTCTGTCAAGGGAGTTAGAAGTTTTTTTGGGCATGTGGGGTTCTACCGGAGATTTATTAAAGACTTTTCGAAGGTAGTGAATCCCTTATGCAAGTTATTGGAAAAAAATGCCAAGTTAGTATTCGATGAGAGATGTATGCAAGCCTTTGAATTTCTCAAGCACAAGTAGACCACCACTCCTATTATTACAGCACCTAATTGAAACTTGCCTTTTGAGCTCATGTGTGATGCGAGCGATGTTGCGGTTGGGGCAGTTTTGGGACAAAGAGTGAACAAAATATTTCATCTGGTGTACTATGCGAGCAAGATAATGAATGATGCTAAAGTGAACTACACGGTGACTGAGAAAAAGCTTTTGGCTATTGTGTTCGCGATGGAGAAATTTTGGCCGTATCTTTTGGGTGCCAAGGTCATAGTCCATACCGATCATGCCGCACTTCAGTACTTGATGACGAAGAAGGATTCCAAAGCTAGACTGATGCGATGGGTCTTGTTACTTCAAGAGTTTGATTTGGTGATTGTGGATCGGAAGGGTAGTGAAAACCAAGTGGTGGACTACTTGTACCACTTGGAGGAGGAGGGGAGGCCTCGTGATGACCTAGATATCAATGATTCATTTCCCAACGAACAACTCCTTTTGGTGTCGGTGAATGGTATGCCATGGTTTGCGGACGTTGCTAATTTTCTTGTGACTGGTATAATCCCGTGTAAGCTCTCTTCTAACCAAAGGAAGAAGCTGTCACGGGATAGTATGGATTTCTATTGGGATGAGCCATACTTGTTCAAGATTTGCACGGATGGGGTGATCCGAAGGTGTGTCCCGGAGGAGGATCAATTGAGTATATTAAAGGCTTGTCATTCCTCTCCCTATGGTGGCCATCATGGCGGGGCGAGGACGGCTTCAAAAGTTCTTAGTTGTGGGTTTTATTGGACAACTTTGTACAATGATGCAAGTGAACTTGTTAAGAGGTGTGACGAATGTCAAAGAACGGGTGGAATTTCGAAGAAAGATGAGATGCCTCTCAATACCATCCTTGAAGTTGATATTTTTGATGTATGGGGCATTGATTTTATGGGCCCGTTTATTAGCTCGTGTGGGAACACATACATTCTTGTGGCGGTTGACTATGTTTCAAAGTGGGTTGAAGCCGTGGCTTTACCTAACAATGAGGCCGGAGTGTTGTTGCGTTTCTCAAGAAGAGCATTTTTACAAGGTTTGGCACTCCTCGTACAATCATAAATGATGAGGGTCTCATTTTTGCAATAAAGCTTTAGACACTTTGCTTGCAAAGCATGGTGCCAATCACAAAGTTTCTACTCCTTATCATCTTCAAGCGAGTGGCCAAGTTGAAGTCTCAAATAGGGAAATCAAAAGTATATTGTCAAAGACGGTCAATGCAAATAGGACCGATTGGTCAAAGAAGTTGGATGATGTTCTTTGGGCTTATAGGACTGCTTACAAGACTCTGATTGGTATGTCTCCATATCGGTTGGTGTTTGGGAAAGCTTGACATCTATCGGTTGAGTTAGAGCACAAGGCCATGTGAGCTTTGAGGAAGCTGAATCTTGAAGGGGATGTGGCAGCAAATCTTCGTGTGGAGCAGCTTAATGAACTTGATGAATTCTGATTCCATGCCTACTCCAGTTCATCCTTGTAAAAGGACACGATGAAGTACCTTCATGATAAATATGATCGTGGCAAGGAGTTCAAAGTGGGTGATTTGGTTCTCTTGTTCAATTCTTGGTTACGTCTGTTTTCGGAAAAGCTTAAGTCAAAATGGAGCAGACCTTTTGAACTAGTGTTTGTGACTCCGTTTAGTGCACTTGACTTGAAGAACAAATATGGGTAGGTTTTTGTTGATTCTCATGGAAAGTCATTGAAGGAGCTTGCTAGGGAGGCAAAGAAAATGAGAAAGACTCGGGCTTCAAAAGAGTCGGTGAAGGAGGGTGGAGGTAGAGAGGTTGAAGGCGGATCACCTACATCTCGATCTGTTGTTGCATGACCCGGCACCAGAAGCCCAGCCCCAGCTAGAGCAAGAGTCAGAGAGGCCACCCAAGAGGAAGAGGGTGATTCCCCGTACTGACGATGCAGTCATAGAGTTGGAGGACCCGTAGGGAGGTTCCTCCAGCCAGCCCCAGATTGTAGTACAAGCCCAGGTCCCAGTGGAGACATAGATCACAGGGAGCCAGTCACAGGTTCCCGAGCAAACAGAGGACCCAGGGACCGAGACTTAGGATCCTATGCAGATGGAGGGCCCATAGGGAGTTTCTTTTTCCTCTCTTTCTTATTTTGTGCTTATTTTGGTTAGTCGGCATTGAGGACAATGCCAACTTTTATTTGAAGGGGTAGCCCTATTTGGATGACTGTATATATGACAGTATTTGTTTCTTTATGCCTTCTTTTTACCTTTGGTATGCATATAATTTTATCATTTTATTGCACTTTTCATACTTTTTACTTTTGGTATGTATATAAAGTTTCGTTCTTATGTACATATTCATTCTCCCTATTGTATATTCGACTAAATTCCCTTTTGTACATATTCATTTTTACTTTCCGCATTTTTCCTTTCATAGCTTCTTATTTTATTTTAGTAACTTCTTGTTTTGAGTTTTTGCGTGCAATAAGCCTTTAGTTTTCTTAATACCACAATTCTTTCCAAAGGTGGAGTTTGTGTGAACCGGGTGGCTCTTCCCGAAGATGGATGGCATGACAACCTTCTTAAGAGTTTGAGTCTATTTTCTTTTTGCTTTTAGTAATTAGTTGGTAAGGGTGCCTTAAGCAAAGCTTCACTTGGGCCTAACACATTTGTCTTTGATCCTATGGTCAAAAATAAATTATTGTGCATAGGATGGTAAAAGTGGTGACCTTGAGACTCTTGTGTTGAGCGATAATCATCAAGTGGTTTTTCGGGACCATTGTGTCGCTCAAATCTCAACTAAGGTTGTTGTGGGCCCCCGACTCTATTTCTTTAGCAATCCCATAGCTTGTATGGTGAGAATTTGAATTACAAGTCCAAGTCCCGAGCCATTGGTCTAGAACTTGCCCTAAATGTTTGTCTAGGGGAAATCCTCAGTGTAATTTGACTTGAGATGTGATTATAGGCTCTCCTTGATCCAAATGATATCTTGAACACTTTCATAAGCCTACCAATGATAATATCCCTAGTCAACCCTTTTGAGCCTTAGACCTTTTTCTTTCAAAAACCACGAAACAAGCCTTTACCCATTCTAAAAATACCCTCTCTTGGCACCCGATATTTCCTTAGCATAAGGCAAAAGCATAAGTTTGGGGGAGAGACGAGGAATGCAATAAAGTGGTAAAAGGTACAAAATGAAGAAAAGGAAAGGCAATTAAAAAGAAAGAAAATCAAAAAGACTAAAAGAATGATCAATATAGAAAAGAATGAAGGGATTCAATAAAAGTAAAGAGATGAAAGGTGTGGAAAGTTGAGATAGGAGAAAAAGATTTAAAATGAACAAGAAAGAGTGACAGTGTGTCTCTCTAACCCCTTAGAAAGAAGTTAAAGGACTTAACAAGTCAAGAGAATATGTGCCAAAATAAAGCAAAAGAAGTGCTAAAGGGAAGATGGAACCTACTTAGACAAAATATTTCCTACCCTGAACCAAAAACCTTCGTTATATCTCCACAAAAGCCCTATATGATCTTGAGTTGAATAAAGCTTACATTAGTGGGGACTTACATAAGGGTCAAGCATATGGTACTTAGAGCCGAACTTGTGTCTTTTCTTTGAGAGAGATGAGTGTATTTCCATTAACCTCGTTCTGAGTACTACAATCCTAAAGGTGAGGTTTGCTTAGGGAGAGTTGAGGACGTGTGAGTTTGGGTTTTACAATTACCAAGGTAGTAGAAAGAGTTTCTTGATGTGTTGAGTCAACTCTTGATGCTCTTATGTCACACTAAATCTATGGTGCTTAAAAGGTCGAATGTTGTTAATGATTCATTTGAATTGAGGGCAATTGTTAGCCCCAATTGATGCTAGATAAGGTCACTTTAGGTCAGCTGAATTTTCTTGGATTTACTCTAAAGGGGTGGGTCTTATTTTGTTTACTTGAGGACAAGCAAAAGCTTAAGTTTGGGGGAATTGATAACTAGGGATTATGATGCATTTTACACTCCTTCTTACTTGAGTTTTGATTAAAAATGTGCATAAAATAGTCCCAAAGGCTTACATGTTGTGCTTGTTTGCAGGGTTTGGTCAACAAGGTGACAATTCGTCAAAACCAGCTCAAAAAGAAGTAAAACATGCACAAGTCCAAGCAAAGTGCAACAGGTCCAATGCGGACGCACTCCATTCTGTGCGATCCGCAGTGAGGAAGTTCAGAGAGGTGCTCATTTCATGCACTCAAGCAATGCGGCCGCAAAGCATTTTGTGCGGACCGCATTGGCTTCATCGCGGCCACACTCGATATTGTGTGGTCCGCAAAGCTGAAGTTCAGAGAGTTGCCAATTTTGGGAATCATTGCCAATGCGGTCTGCGATCCTTTTTGTGCAGACTGCGATAAAAGTCATCGCGACCGAGGTGCATTATGTGCGGCCCGATATGGCCAAGTTCAGAGAGCAGAAGTTTTAAGCCAAAAGCCTCAGTGCGGCCGCACTCAATTTTGTGCGGACTGCACTACCCCTGTATAGGTATTTTTGTCCAGAAAATTTGGCCTAGTATAAATAGTTTATTTTCCCATTTTTAGGTCATCAGTTATATTCTAACTAGCAGTTGTGCTCATGAACAGTGTTCCTTTATCAATTTGAGTAATTTTACAATAATTTTATCATTGAATCTTCAAGTTTTAGCTTGTAATTAAATATTATGGGTTTTTCTTCATCTATTTCTTTGTTTTCTTCTATTATCATGAGTAGCTAGACCCATTAGTTAGGGTTGTGGCTCAACCCTAGTGTGGGTATTTGATGAGTCTTGTGTTTTAGAGCTTGAATGTCTATGAGTGTTTGATATTTGGACTAATTTATAGTTTTAATATTGAATTAGTGGTTGCAAATACTAATTTGTCCTATTTGACTTGGGTTCTTCTTGAGAAGGAGAGCCTAAGTCTAGAAAAATTAGTCCAACAAGGAATTGGGGCATATTCAGGAGATTATAGCCTCAATTAAAGGAATAAACCTAGAGATAGTAATACCCGACTTGAACCTCAATTACTTACACAAATTATCATACCCAATTGGTCTTGAGAAAGTCAATTAGGGCAAAATCACTCAAACCACCGAGAGGTATAGAGTGAGTAGTGTCGAGCAATGGTTATATCGTAATCCCAAACATGACAACCTAGCCTTAGACTCGAAAACTCGTCAAGTGTCCACCTAGGAGAAAGTTACTTCCCTAGTGCCTTCTTAACTATTTAGACAACCTTCAAGTAGTTTACTCTTAGCTTACTCTTAGCTTAACTTAGCTTAATTTAGCATCTTCTTATTATAAATTTAGAAGTAATATCAAAACCAACTATGTTTAGAAGTGCAATTAAGAGCAATTACGCATCTCCAATTTAGATAGAAACTCAATTCCCATTTCTAGCTCCCTGTGGAAATCGATTACGTCCTTCTCGGGTAAAAGCTACTTTGACCACTCTCACTACTTTGTAGTAGTGCAGGTTGGCTCCGATCAGACAGCAGTATACCTAATCAACAAAATACCTATAGAGGTCTTAAATAAAAGATCTCCTTATGAATTGCTATATGGAAAACAACCAAGTATATGTCATTTGAGAGTATTTGATTGTTTGTTCTATGCAAGTACCCTCCCTAGAGGAAGATAAGTTTGCTCATAGAACAATAAGGACAGTAATGATAAGGTACTCAGAAACACAAAAGGGGTACAAACTGTTTGATTTAGAGTCTAACATTTTCTTTGTCGGCGGGGATGTAAACTTTAGTGAAGATGTCTTTCCTTTTCAAGGTGAAGAAGCCTATCAGGAGGATATGTTCACTATTGTTCTAGAAGACATGGACACTACTGCACCAAGAACAAATGTTGTTGATGTTCCTGTTGCAACTTTGGAAGACTTAAGCAATGGAAGTATGGATACATAGACAATCCCTGCCATTCTCCCTCAACCAAGCCACATAACAATAGACTCATCAGATACAGACCCAGATGAGTCAGCAAGAGCAAATGTAGATATGCTAAATGTATTAAAAGATGTTGTAGTTGAATCTCTAGCAATTATGGAAGAAACTGAAGCAGATTTGCAAGAGCAACAAGCAACACCTCAACAGTTGCAGTCATTTGAATCTATTGATAATGCAGAAGCTCCCACTATTAGGAAATCTACCAAAGGCACAAAACCAGTAATTTGGCTCAAAGGCTATGTTACTAGCTGGAAACCATCAGGACACAATGCATATCCAATATCTCATTATGTCAACTACATACATTTGCCACAACATTACCAAGCATACCTCACCAAATTTTCTGCCCTTACAGAACCAAAGACTTTCTATGAAGCCTCTACAGATGAGAGATGGATTAAAGCTATGCAAGAAGAAATTCGGGCACTTGAAGCCAATAAGACCTGAGAGATAGTAGAGTTACCACTAGGAAAGAAGGTAATTGGCTCAAAGTAGGTATACAAAATTAAATACAAGGCAAATGGTGAGGTTGACAGGTTCAAGGCACGCTTGGTGGTTAAGGGTTATACACAACAGGAAGGTTTTGACTACCATGAGACTTTTTTACCTGTTACAAAAATGGTCACAGTGAGGACTGTTATTATCCTTGCAGCCTCTAAGGGTTGGAAGTTATTCCAAATGGATGTAAACAATGCATTTCTGCAGGGTAATCTTTATGAGGAGGTGTATATGACTTTGCCACAAGGATTCCATAGGCAAGGGGAGTCTCAGGTTTGCAGGTTACTTAAGTCTCTTTATGGACTCAAGCAGGCATTAAGGTAGTGGAATAAAAAACTAACTACTGCTCTTACTAAGCATGATACCTACAAAGTACCTATGATCATTCCTTGTTCACAAAGAAGTTAGGAACAAACTTAGTAATCATCCTAGTATATGTGGATGACTTGATGATTATTGGGAGCAGCAATGATATGATAGATGAAGTTAAAAGGACCTTACATAAGTCCTTCAAGCTGAAAAACTTAGGAAAGTTAAGATATTTTTGGGAATTGAAATCATGAGGTCACACAAAGGCATACTACTGAATCAAAGAAAGTGTGCATTAGAGCTTATATCAGAATTAGGACTCAGTGGTGCTAAACCTGCAAGTTCACCCCTTGAGCGAAATCAAAAGCTTATTACTATTGACTATGATCAATATGTAAGGCTCAAAGGAGATGGGGTGCTAACCGATATTGGAGGCTATCAGAAATTGATTGGAAAGTTGATCCATTCGACTATAACTAAACCTGATATCTGCTTTGCAGTGCAGGTCCTAAGTCAATTTATACAACATTCAAAGCAATCACACTTAGAGGCATCTATGAGAGTGGTGAAATATATAAAAAAAGGAACCAAGAAAAGTAATACTATTGAAGAAGGGATCATTAGAAGAGATTTCAGCCTATTGTAATTCTGAATGGGCAGTCTGCCCAAACACCAAAAGATCAGTGACATGCTATGTCATTAAGCTTGTTGAATCACTGATTTCCTAGAAGTCTAAGAAGCAACAGACAGTAAGTAGAAGTTATGCAGAAGCAGAGTATAGAAGCATGGCAGCTGTTAGTGCAGAATTGGTATGGCTAGTAGGATTGCTGAAAGAATTTGGTGTATCTTTACAGATGCCAGTGAAGGTTTTTTGTGATGGCAAAGCAGTTTTATAAATAGCTGCAAATCCAATCTATCATGAGCGGACAAAACATATAAAGATTGATTGATTGCCACTTTGTGAGAGAAAAGACCAAAAGTGGACTAATGTCCACTCACTATATATCTACAAGAGAATAGGTAGCAGACATGATGACCAAGGGCCTTGGAGTTGCTCAGCATCAGATGTTATTATCCAAACTGGGAATGTTCGATGCTTTCCATTCTCCAGTTTGAGGGGGCGTATCAAGAGCATAGACTGAATTGGTTAGTTATGAAACTAATTGGAGGACCTAAGTGTAGACAAAAGAACTTTAAGGGTCACATTATTAGAGGGGTGTGAAGGGCACGTGATTCTGTTATATAGAACAGTGCCCTTTCTCAATTCAGTTGTATCATTTCCTTTTACTGAAGCTAAGAAAATGTTCTCTCTACTCTCCATCTCTTCTCCCTATTTCTCTTCCTAGATTTTGTCATACGCAACCCTAAATTCATTTTGCATGTTATGAAGCTTGATTCAAAGAGTGTAGATTCAACAAATTGACACACAACAATAACAGCCTTTCCCTAACATATGTGTGTGCTTTTCTCCTTGTGCAGAGGCAGATTCATGAATTAAATCAGGAAACAAAAAGTTTTCTATGATACCTCTACTTTCTGTGATATTTAAATGTGCAGCAATTTAAGTGCCTATTTAATACAAAATTCAAAACATTACTATATACATACACACACTCGTCTATGTATATTGTTAGAATAAATACAATATCTAAATGCATGGACAAGAAGAAATTATTTTCATAATAGAAAGTCTCATTAATTAATTTTGTGGTTCTGAGTCAAATTAGGACTTCAAAAAAACCTTTTCTTGGTAGAAAAAAAAAAAGCTACATGTTCGATAAATGTTTATCCAAAATAAACGTGGGCTTAAAAACCAGGGAAAGAGGCAGCTGCTTTTTCTTTTTTGGCTCAGAGAAATGGACTACGTTTTCGTGAGAATACTTGCCCACAAAATAATTAATAGTGTTTGGATATAGATTTGACTGAAACTTAAAAAAAGAGTTTTTAAGTTGTGTTGAAAAATAATTTTTGAAAGTTGAAGTTGTGTTTGTACATGTATTTTATTTGAAGAAAAGTTAAAGTTTTGTGAGTAGAAAAAAAATTCACTCAAAAATCGCCTAAACCAGTTTTTGGGAACTAAAAATTTTTTAATTTTTTTTTCCCAAAAAAAGATCATATTTCATAATAATATTTTTAATTTTTTTTAAAAAAAAAAATGAAGACAAAATCCTTAATCAAACCACCTAAACTGCTAACGTCCGGCGATATTTTGGGTCTTGCAAGAGAAGACGCGGAGAAAGATCAAGTTCACACTTTAAATGCTAAGTGTCAATTTTATATTTGGATAAAATTTATAAAAATATTATCTATATTATATGCAACTAGTCCTATTTTTAAATTCCGTAATATTCCATCAAATCAAATGCATGTCGTTTGAGTCGTGCGACATAGTTGGGTTACTGTACTCTGTAATTGACAAGTTGAGAGCTAGTGCTTTTGTTAGAAATTCCATTTCACTAAACTTAAATACCCTTAAAGAAAAGATGATACACGCATCTCGAACTAAAGATTTTTCCTTTTATTTTTTTTATGTTTGTACAGTTCACTATCCATCTCGTACAGATGGATAGAATTTAAACTAGGTGGCAATACCTTCCATAAAGAAAAACAAAAACAGGAATTGTAAGGTTTTAATCGCACTACATAAACAAATAAATATTCAATCAATAGTTTATTTTTTACTAATCCATCTGGATTTAGGGAATTATTCTAAATCTTTTCTTTTTGTTCCATTTCGAGGTTAGATTGACTAGCGGGTCCCGTAGTATGTTGCACCTGGCAAGTAGTATGATTATAACATATCAAATCAGTAAAGTTTAAGCCTTAAATATTCTTGTGGTTTGTAATAAAAAGAAGATAATCTTCTCGGCACATAATCAAATCTTTGTTAAGTATTAGTACTTTTAAAAAGATAATATGATTATTTTAAAAGTTATATAAATTAATCTTTTTAATCTCTTGATTCCCTTTTCGAATAACAAAAAGGAAAGATTAAAATTTACTTTTGTACTCAAAATTGTTTAATTTTGCCTCCATTAAACTTTTGATCAATTTATATCTTTGACGTTAGCGAATCATTTCATATATGTTATTGTCATTAACAGAGTTCGGTGCAAATAAGTGGACTCCACGTGTTCCAATTCTTGAGAAAAATTTGTACAAATTATCCTTGTAATTTTTTACTTTTGGTTTAGAATTATCCTCAGGTTACGTCGTTAGAGGTCAAGAGCAAAAACGGGATAGCCAGTTTTTAAAACGGTCATCCAAAAATAGTCAGGGTTTGTAAAGTCATTTAAAAATAGTCATTACTTTGCTGCAACAAAGACTGATCCAGCATGATATACTGGAGATCGGTGCACCTGTGTATGAACTTACAGTATATTATGCTGGAACTCCAACACGCGGAAAGTTCCAACATAATATACTGAAGATTGGGACACCTGTGTATGAACTTCCAGCATATTATACTGGACCGGTATATTATACCGGAACTTCAGTATATTATGCTGGAGTTCCAGTATAAGTATGTTGGAACTCCATTATAATATGTTGGAGTTCCAGTATACTTATGCTGGAACTCCAGTATACTTATGCTGGAACTCCAGTATATTATGCTGGAGTATTTTTCGGATTTTGAACAGTGTTTTCGTTCAAATTTATCTTTACATGAAAAGTGGTTAATTTTCGATTACTTTTAAAATTGTAGCTATTTTTGAATGACCCCTTATAAATTTAGCTATTTTTGAATTTCTCCCGCAAAAATGAGATGTTCTCCTAATTGCGAGGGCAATATTAGACCAAAACTTTAACAAATGGTAAACTTGCTCAATTTCGTACCGCACACAAGTAAATCTGTCCCTTCCCCTGTTAAAGAAAACTCAGTAATTCTTTTCTTTTTCTTTTTCTTTTTCTTTTTCTACAGGAAGAAAGAAAATCTAATCATAAAGAAACGGAAATAAGTAAAGTTTAATTTTTATATACACTTGCAAGTCCAATGAATCATTTGAAAATTACACTGGCGATTCGGCCTCATGCTAGCTCGCTAAAACATTTCTAACAAGACAAAATAAATAATTAAACTAAGTATCAACTTAAAAGCTAAGCTTCTGATCTAATTGAGTGTGTGTGCTACATACCAATCAATTAACTATACATAGCCGAGATACCACTCCTATTTTTTCTACCTAAATTTGATTGTTAGATGTAACACCTTCACGTTGGAGAGGCTCAATCCTTATTACGATTTCTTGAACTGCTGCTGATGAAGTACTACTATTAGTTACTATAGTAGAACTCCCGCCGTTAATAATTTTTTGGCAAGTCTCAATAAGGCAGTGCCTACAAGTAGGACAAGAAGAGTGGGAATTCAGCCATTTATCAATACACTTGACGTGGAACCCATGATTGCACTTAGGCAGAACCTTAACTTTTTCTCCAATTCCAAATTCGGATAAGCAAATGACACACTCAGAGTCAAGCCCTGCATGTTTCAATTCAGTGGTATATGTTACAATCGGGAATGTGTTGAGGGCTTTTTTCTTGATTCCTGTATTAGCTAGCTTTGTGGCTGAAGGGTTTCTATGGTTTGAGGATGAGTCTAGCGCTGATGCTAGGCTGGAGCACCTTAATGCACACTTTATGATAGAATTCAAGACAAGTGAACAGATAAAGGCAAATACAAGTACGGCCAAGACCATAATAGCATTTGCATCAAATGTGTTGTTGTTCCCAATTAGTAGATCTGTCGCGTCGTGGCTGATTTCGGCTGCAGGAGGCGGCGCCATGTTGGCCTCCCGGTGGTATTGTGGTATTGTAGCTGGTAATAAAAGTAATCTTCTTGAGTAGTGGAAGTTCTCCATGAATTCTTGAATTAATATAGAGTGGAAATAGTTGCTATTAGAAGTAGTACTCTTCTTGGTCTTTGAATGTATTTTTTCCTTGAATTGTTTCTTTCGTTTGTTGGTGTTGAATGGATTATTGAAGTCTCCCGTTGGAGGCAGTTGCTTATATAGGACAACTTTATAGTGGAAGGATATATTAGTATTATTTTACTTTCAATTGAATGAATAATTCGGATTTCCAAGTCATCATTCTTTATAATTAGCCTTAGCACTACATATATTAACATAAGTTAGCTCTAAATATATTTTCTTCCCAATTTGGATACCCCACTAAGACTTTGTGATAGATAATGGGCTATCCACTCAAGATGGGGCCAGGCCACCTCCATTGCCGACTGATGAGTATTTCTAAGGAAAAACTATTACATATCATTTATTATAAACTAAAATAATTTTAAAATATTATTACTTATAGCTATCTTTTCTATTTTATAGCAAAATAAGTATTTATTTATGCCTATTATTGAGGTATGAGATATGTCTTATGTTCTTTCTCTCTCTCTTCTTTCTCTTTCTATCATCATGATTCTCAATCCTCTCTCTTCTCCCTCAAATCAGCAGAATTGTCAGCGTCATCATCGTGGTCATCGTCATAATCGTCGTGGGTGTCAGAATCGTTGGCATCATCATCCACTATTGAGCTCATCCTCTTAGGCGAACAGATCTGACCATGGCTACACCGAAGAAGATTTGAGGCCCGGATTTTTGTTCGTCTCCATTTTTAGTTTTAATACAATGTATATACAGTATTTTGCTTGACCGGAAAATGCCATCTCCAGCAAATTCTTCTCTTCTTTGCTATTTAATCACATACAATGATACAAATACATTGTATTCTGTACAAATACACTCAAATATATTATTTTTTCGTATGTATTTATGTATTTCGAAGGTCTGTATTTTTGAATACAACCCAATATCACTGTGTTTTGTGATTTTTTGTTGTTTGAATACAGTCGAATTAAATTTGGTGAATTGAATACAATGTTTAAGTGAATAATTAATATATGTGAATTGAATACAATGTATACAGTCGAATTTAATAGAACAGTATACACCCTATTTCTTGATTTTTTTTATTGTTTGAATACAACTGAATTCAATATAGCGAAATTGAATACAATTCAATATCGCACTTTTCGTTATTAAACACATGTAATCATTATTTTTAGGCGGATTACCTTACTGTATTTATGAATAAATTCGAGCGAATACATGGAATACATAATTAAATAGTTGTCATCCCTGTTTTTTTATCACGACCCAAACTGATAGGCCGCGATGAGCACCCGGTGCCTTACTCAACCGAGTACCAACATAATGTATTTTTTCATATCATGCTATCATAGGTAAATGAGACAGAAAGACTGCCATAGGATAACAAGAATAAAACATGTAATACCAACTTATACATAAGACATAGGGGCCTATAAGACCAAAATGATCACTCGTATACTAAACATAGGCCGACAAGGCCATACAATCTATTACGTACATGACATATGTCTGCAAGCCTCTAATAGTAGATAAATACCATAAAGGTCAGGACAGGACCCCGCCATACCAATCAATACATGACCAAATCGTATTGACCAAATAAGTAACTCCGGAGCAAATGGAGTGCACCAACACCTTCCGATGAGCTGATAGCCTACTTGGAGGACTCTCAACCTGTCTATCGGGACCTGCTGACATGAAACACAGCGTCCCCAAGCAAAAGGTATGTCAGTACAAATAACGTACCGAGTATGTAAGTAATGAAAATCAGTAATAATAGACATGAGAGAAACTTGGAGCAAAAGACTCGACATGTAAGTCTGAATAGTTCTGTGAATTATTTAATACTTATAATATCATACATATGCGTATAAATACCATACCATGCATGGGTATATGCGTTCATAACATCATCAAGCCTCTGAGGGCATCCCATCATATCATCTCAGCCACTGTGGGCAACATCATCAACATATATCAGTTGATCAGGTGGTGGTGCGTATATAACGCCGTAACCTTTTCTCATATCCCATATATATATATAAGCGTATATAACTCCATCTGGTCATGGGTCAATGTACATTTATAAATAAATGCAATGCATGAGAAGTATGTAAATAAAATCTTTCGGAATATCATAAGACCATTATGACTTTGATTAATATCACGAAGCAAACTTTATCAACTTACGTATTTTCTGAGACCCATGAACAAATGATAGAACAATAGGACATATGAGGAATCAAGAACAAAGCATCTCTAGCATTTCTATGAATAGAGTCATTTATGAAAGTTGTGCATTTGCTCGTTTTGTTTGTATCGTATGGATCATGCCAAAAGGAACGAAGGGATAGCCTTAACATACCTGAGCTGATTCTCTTGACAATCGTTCTAACACACGTCAATTGCGACAAATCACATAACGTCGGATCAAAGTAGGGAAGAATTCGTATAATATTCTTGAGAAAGATTACACCGTATTCCCTTAAAATTGCAACATATCATATTGCTAAAATACTAAGAATTCTCGTTTGAATTCTTGAAGATGCTTATGAGACCTCGTTGAATTGTGAAGATGCTATGAAAAAATCTTCACGTTACTCATGAATAAGCATATCTCTTTTAAGTTAGAGAGGTCTTATACCTTAGTGGGTGCGGGCCCCATTAAGGTGATGACTAAGCCTTTAAAATGACAACTTATCAAGTGACTTTAAGAGTTATCAATTTGGCAAAGTTTGTTGCCACGTTTGGGAGATTTAATCTTATCCAAAATAATTCATAAATTATTCACTAATCTCTTGATTATCTTGTTAATCTCCCACAGATCAATAATTATCCAATTATCCACATAATTAAGAATTATCTCAAATTACTTAAAATACTACTCACTTTTAACACACCTTATACACCTTACTATCATGGTCATGTGGTACCTTGTATGACACTAGTCCATAAATACCGGGTATTTTAGCTCGGGCCGTATTATCCCAACATGTCAAACTTTGACGAAAATTCATTTTCTTTAATTTTCTTACCCTCTCACATTCACGAATTTACTCATCACTTGTTTGAAATAGCATAATGCTTATAATCTCATTCCTGAATCGATTAGCTTACGACGAAACTTTAACGTACGAAAATGCGGAATGTACCATCTCATTTTTACTTATGGCATACTTCCTTATACGAAAACATGGGGTGTAGCATTTTTAGGCGGATTACCTTACTATATTTATAAATATAGTCGTGCGAATACATGAAATACATCACAATAACAGTGAAACTTATGTAGAATTAATTTTGTTGAGTTAAATTATGAGTGATATACGCTAATTGATCCTCTTTTCATTATTAAACAGTTGGACCCCCTATTTTAGGCGATTTTCGCTATTGTATTTTTGAATATAGTAATGCGAATACAACGAATATAGTTGCACATCTGGACTCCCCTATTTTTTAGGAGAATTCCGCTACTGTATTCATGAATATAGTAGCGCGAATACAGCGAATACAGTCGCATAAAAACTGAATAGTAACTATAGGAAATAATTTTATATACGGTAGCTATAGGAAATTAATAGCCACTAAACAATAGTGGTTTCTGAAAATTCCACAAACCTTAAATTCATTTGCTATTTGCCTCATTTACAACTTCACTATTTACTATAGATTTTAATCATTATTGTTTGAATTGTTAGTTTGGTAATGGAACTTGCCAACACTGGTCGAATAAGGAATTCAATATCTAGCAAGTGTGAATATTTAATTTTTGCACTATTTTAACATCTCCTAAAATTATTAATGTCTTGTTACTTTAATCATTTTTCTTATTTTTTGTATCTTTAATTACATATTTCTTATCATAAAAATATAAAAAATATTTCTGTTTCATTTCTGCATTTTAGTAATTAACTAATTGTTTAATTGGTGAAGTAATCTAGCGGACTGATCATTTGTATAATTATTTAATTAATTATTTGTTTGTGTAATTATAGTTTAATAAGATAGGATTAAGAAAAAATGGGCTAAAATTTTATTTCAGCGGAATGGGCTAAAATATCGAAATTCAGTGGCCCAAATCGCATGAGGACCTGGTCCAATCCATGCAATTGTTTAACCATTTATCTCTATGCTGCCGCCGTGACCTCCACCGTGCGCCGCCTCCAGTGATGCTCCAAACACCATAAATTTTACACCATTTTTCTCCTATCTTCACCCTTTACTCGTATCCAAATCCCAAATTCCCAAAATCTTCACCAATCTCCCTTAATGTAGCTTTGACCGAAATCCTCTCCGCCACATCTTTCAAAATTGTCAAGTTCCAGGCCTATAGACACCACAAATACATAAACATTTAGATATCAAAGAGATCTACATTTCCTCTCTAATTTTACCCCTAAATCCCGACCTCCGACCACTACCGTTTGACTCCGACCACCTCACTGCCGAACCACTACCACTGTCTAAAATTGCCTTCTTTTATGATGCATTAAGCTTGAGACATTGTGCGCTCTTCAAAACGTTGCCTAATTCTTAGCACATCGATTGGAGGCGACACATTATCCCAAGTTTGGTGGCCACCCGTTTGTTATTCCGGCAAGGCGATTGGTTATCCAATACTTGAGCATTTGGTAAACCCCGTCTCCTTTTACCCTTTTTTGATTTTTGCTTTTGTGATTAGTATTAGGTTTAAGGTTTAATTTTTGTTCGACTCTCATCCCCTAAACCTGTATATCTGTTGGGAATAAACCCCCCACAAAATAATATTCACGGTAATAAAAGCGGAATAAAAACGTAGCACCGAGATACAATAATCAACAATAATAAAAGAGCAACAGCGACACTAAGATTTTTACGTGAAAAACCTTTCTGAATAAGAAAAAAATTCACGACCCCGAGAGGAGCAACTGATATCACTATATAAGGAATTTTACATTTTGTAGGCTCGAGTAAAATACTATAAAGACCACTACAACACTCATAAGAAATAATTCTCTTTTGATATTTCTACCTCACTACAATATCACTCACACTCTCTATTTTTCCCCATATACTATTTTCTTATACCCTGTCTCTGATGACTCACTCTTTCTTTCTCTCTTGTTGGTGTATTTGAAGAAGTGAAAGAGTTCTTCCTTTTATAGGAGAAAAAGAGTCGTAGGCTCCAAGTATGCTACTGGAGCATTTTTAATCTCCTTAACTTATTTCCAAACTTTAGCTCCAAGTAAGATCTTTCACCAAAGATCTCTACCATAGTATAGGCAAAATAGGCATAAGGCTATTGTCAACTTTTGCCAACCAATGGGATGGACCCCACAATCTCCCCCTCCAGTCCCATTCACCTGAAGGAAGCAACACCGGGGTTGCTAGTTTGAGTGCATGTTGACAAGTTCTTTACATAACTCAAACTTGTCTCTTGGTACCACTTTAGTCAGCATATCTGAAGGATTCTCACTTGTATGGATCTTCTTGACTTGCATAGATTCATCCTCTATCTTTTCTCAAATCCAATAATATCTCATAATGATATGCTTCGTCATTGCATGATACATGGTGTTTTTGCTCAAGTCTATTGCGCTTTGACTGTCGTAATAGATTACGTATTCCTTCTGGTGCAATCCAAGTTCTTGAAGAAACCGTTTCAGCTATACCATCTCCTTGCCAGCTTCAGTAGCAGCAATATACTCTGCTTCAGTTGTAGAGAGTGCAACACACTTCTGCAACTTCGACTGCCATGATATAACTCTCATTGAAAATGTAAACAAGTATCCAGTAGTAAATTTACGATTATCAAGATCACCTGCCATATCAGCATCCGTGTAGTCCTTCAAGATTTGATCAGATCCTCCAAAACACAAGCAATCTCATGCGGTACCTCTTAGGTACCTGAGTATCCATTTGACTACTTCCTGATGTTCTTTTTCTAGATTTTCAAGGAACCTGCTAACAACACCAACTACATGAGCAATATCTGGTCTGGTGCATACCATTGCATACATCAAGCTTCCAACTGCTAAAGAATAAGGAACTCTAGCCATGTTCCCTTTCTCCTCCATTGTTGTAGGATACATCTTCTTGATCAACTTTAGATGACCAGCAAAAGGTGTACTGACTGGCTTAGCACTTTTCATGTTGAAGTGTTCTAGTACATGTTTAATGTATTTCTCCTAAGATAGCCACAACTTTCTGCTTGTTCACTCTCGAACTATATTCATCCCTAGAATTTGTTGTGCTGGGCTCAAGTCCTTCAAATCAAATGACTTGAAAAAATCTCCCTCCAGCTTTTCAATCAGCTCTTTATCTTGTCCTACAATCAACATGTCGTCCATATACAAAAATAATATGATACAATTGTTATTGGAAAATCTTTTGAAGTATACACATGGATTAGAATAGATTTTTATGTATGTTTAACTTTTTCATGAATGAGTCAAACTTTATGTTCCACTGCCTTGGTGCCTACTTCAACCCATAAAGACTCTTATTCAATTTGCACACCATGTGTTTCTTTCCAGCTACTTCAAATCCTTCTGGCTACTCCATATAAATCTCCTCTTCCAAATCTCCATGAAGAAATGCATTTTTCACATCCAACTGTTCCACTTCAAGATCTAGGCTAGCTGCTAAGCTCAAGATTGTTCGAATATAAGTTATTTTTACAACAGTGAGAAAATTTCATCAAAATCAATACCTTTCTTCTGTTCGAAGCCTTTAACCACCAATCGAGCTTTGTATCTGACTTGCTTGCTATTTCCATCTTTCTTGAGCTTAAAGACCCACTTATATTTGAGTGGTCTTTTACCCTTTGGAAGTTCAACCAACTTGTACGTGCTATTTTTCTGTAGAGATTCCATCTCTTCTTGCATGGCTTTCATCCACCGATCCTTTTTTGGATGGGACAATACCTCCTTAAGACTTTCTGGCTCCCCCTCATCACTGACGAGGACGTACTATGTGGAAGGGTACCTGCATGACTCTACCTTTGGCCTGTCTGATCTCCTCAGAGGTTGAGGTTGTTCTTCTTCCTGAGTCGGGTGATCCACTTGCTCGACATCATCATTAAGTTTCTCCCCCTTGATCTCGGCCAAATCCACACTGCAATTAAGTAGTAAGGCAGTCGATGCAATAATAACCCAACAAAGGTCGGGATCGAATCCATAGAGAGTTAAAATATGGGACTAGGTGTATATCTAAGTTGATTGCAAGTTTTGGCTTCAATTGTACTTCCACAATGTTGATCGGTGTACTACTTCTACTTTACTCTATCAAATGCAAAGATTAAACTAAAGGACGATATTTTTGGTTTAGATTTGTTTTTCAATTGATGAAGGAATCTAGGGTCATGATTTCCACATAGGTGGCTACCTAACGTGTTGTAAACTATAGGGCAAGTTTGATTTATCAGGATTGTGGTATAGCAATCACACGCGATTACTCACTTTATACCTCTCGGTAGTTTGAGTGATTTTACCCAATTTGGCTTTCTCAAGTCCAAATGGGTATTTCACAAAACAAGTGATATATGCTCAAGTCGGGTCTTACTATCTCTAGATTTGACCCTTTAATTGGGGCTATCAATTTCTTGAGTTCACCCCAATTCCTTGTTAGCCAAGCTTTCCTAAACCTAGTCTCTCTTTCTCAAGCAAAAACTAGGTCACTTAGGCATGAATCAATGTTTGCAACCATTAATTCTAGAAATTAAGCATAAACAAGGCTAAATATCACTAACCCAATCACAAACAAGCCCTAAAATTAGATACCCATTAAGTACTCATACTAGAGTTGGGTCACAATCCTAGCTAAAGATTTAGCTACTCATAGAAAATGAAGAAATATAAGAATAAATTAAGATAATAATCATTTATTAAATAAAGAAAATCTAATGTTAATAAGTCAATCTAGTAAATAATTGCTTAAAGAAGTAAAGAAAACGGCTTAGGTGTACCTCTGCAGACTAAACTTAATCTAAAAATGACAAAAAGTTATATTTACACTAAGCTAAAAATATCTGACAAAAATGCTCCTACGGAGGTTATGCTTCCGCATAATTCTGATGCAGACTGCAAAATGGCTTATGCGGCGACACAATTCTGGTGCAGTCCGCACATTTGGTAACTTGGGACTGGAACTTGAGGTCTTCTGCAGTCTGCATAAAAATGGTTGCGGCCGCACAAAAGTGATGCGGTTCGCACTCTTCAGCTTTTGGACTTTGATCAACTCTCTGATTCTTCAATCTTGCGAATCGCATAATAATGATTGTGACCGCATTTGTCCTTCTCCGGCTGCACATTTTTTGTGCGGTCCGCACTTTCTGAGTTGTCTAAAACCTCCTCTCGGAATCTCATTCTGCGACCGAACTAGAATTGTGCGGTCCGCACTGCTAGCCTATTTGCCCTGTTTTGGCTCTTGTTCACTTTTGACTCATTTATGAGTTGATTTTGACTTATTTGGCTCATTTCCCAATATTCATGCAAACAAGCACATTTTTTTAGTTTTTAGGAGTACCTTTAAGCATTTTGAGCTAAAACGCAAGTAAAAGAGAGCAAATAAGCAGTCAAAATCCCTACTTATTAACCCCCCCAAACTTAAGCTTTTGCTTGTCCTCAAGCAAATAAGGCAATTCCCAACTCCACTAGAAAAAGGGATATTTCAGTTGGACTAAGGTGAATCAGACACACATCAATTGGGACCAACAATTACCCACAACACATATGAATTATCAACAATGCAATGATTTGACTCTTTGAGTACAATAGTTCTAGTGTGACACTAAAGCATCAAGAGTTGACTTTATTCATCAAGGAAACTCGCTCTTTCACATAGGTCATTGTGGATCCCAAACTCCTCCTCCTCTACTCTCCATTAGCAAATCTCACTTCACAATGTAACACTCGAACAAGGATTGTGAAAAGTTCACTCATCTCTCTCGAAAGAACATCACAAGTCCGGTTTTAAGTACCATAAGCTTGCCCCTCATGTAAATCACCACTAATGTAAGCTCACTCAACTTGAAATCATGTAGGGCTTTTGCGGTATGTAATGAATTCTTTTGGATCAAGGTAGGACTTGTTGGACTAGAATGGTTTCATCTTTCCTTAAGCACTCCATTTTCTCTTTTCGGCTCATACTTTCTCGACTCTTTGAGTCATTCTCTTCTTCCTCGGGGGAACTAGAGAGATGTAACGTCACTCTTTCTTGAGCATGACATTCATTTTTCTCCTTTTCTATTTGCTTTAGCTTTTCCTCCTTATTTTCTTTTGGATTCCCTTCAACTCGTCACTTTATTCACTTTCTTTTTGGTATTTTTCGTTTTGTTCTTTCTTTCTTTTCTTTGCCTTCATTTTTCTTCATTTCTTTCTCTTCTTTGTACCTTTTATCACTTTCAAACTCCTATTCTCTCCTCCAAACTTATGTTTTTGCCAATTGTTTCTCAAGAATGCTAGAAAAGATCGGGTACCAAGAGAGGGTCATTATGAAATGGATGAAGGCTTGTAACATGGTTATTGAAAGAAAAAGGGTTTTGGCCCAACGGGGTTGACTAGGGATATCACATTGGTAGGCCATGGAAGATTTCAAATTTCAAATTGTATCAAGGAGAGCCTATGATCATTTCTCAAGCCAAGCTACACTTAGAATTTCGCCGGGACAAACATTCGGGGCAAGTTCTCGACCATTAGCACGGGTACTTAGACTTGCAACTAAACACCTCACCTATCACACTTCTAGATTGCTAAAGAGAATAGAGTCGAGGGCCCACAACAACCCTAGCTAAGATTGAGAATCACAAAAGGCTCGATTTGAACCACTAGATGACTGCTTAAGTCAACACAAGAGTCAAAAGAGTCACAACTAGAGCTATTTTCTGCCAACAACTTGTTTTTAACCATACAATCATAGGTAAATGTGTTAGTACCAAGTGAAGCATGCTTGAAACCCCTTTTATTCATTAGTACTGTATTTACCAAAACATAAAATAAAACGGACTCAATCCCTTAAGAAGTTTTTCACACCATCCATCATTGGGAAGAGCCACCCGGTTCATACAAAATCCACCTTTGGAAAGAACCATGGCATTAAGAAAAGGCTTATTGTTCACTCAAAACGTAAAAAGAAGCTAGTAAATTAAAAAGAAGCTAATAAAGTAAATAAAAAGTTATACTACTAAAGAAAAGCGATTAAAGAAGCTATGAAATAAACTACAGACAGCGAGATAAAAGAATATACAAACCGAAGTCAAATGAATATATACATAAGGGAGATGAGTATATACATAAGGGAAATGAATATTTACATCAAATGGAGAAAGATATATACATACCAAAGGAAAATAAATATGAAATAAAAATAATATTAGAGTTATTACAGCCCAAATGTCAAATAATCAGAATAGACCACCCCCAAATGAAAATCAAGCATTGTCCTCAATGCTTAACAAAAATAAGAACAGGGGAAAAAGGATAGAGAGTTAAGAGAACTCCCTGTGTGGTCTCAGTCTGTATAGGATCATCAGCAGCCTCAACTTCAAGTTGTATCTCATCATCACTAGGCTGAGGGTCAACTAGGTTGCTGAGCATTCAGATCATCTCCTCAGTAGTGTGGGAAATGGCAACTGGCTCCTCAGACTGGCCGGTTGCTGCCTCTGGTGTTGTCTGTGCTGCTAGTGGCGCTATCTCCATGAGCATATCCAATGGCAAATCCACTGCAGATGCAATCTTCTCGACCTCCGTGGTCAACTTCTCCACGGACCTCTTTGATGCTTGAGACTTCTTCATCTTCCTGACCTGCTTGGTCGAGTCTGTAGTGGCCTTCCCATGTGCCACTAGAGTATCTGTAATAGACTTTTGGTTTTCTAGAATCTTCTTCAATGCTTCCTCCACTGACGAAGGTACCTGTGGTTGTGCTTGGCTGTTGGGGCTGAGGACTGTGCTGCAACAACATTGGATATACCAGTCAGCTTTGTAGTGGCTGCCTGCATCCAGTTGTTGAGACTCGCCAATGTCTGGTAGACTCGCAGCGTAGTCTGAGGATAGGTAGTTAAAGCTGGCACTAGCAATGGTACTGAAAATCTAGCAGAAGCAGGAGGTCCGGTAGATGAATATGGTGGCATGGCGGTTGTCCCGATGGTAGTACCGGCTGCTGTGGAAGGCTCGACAGCTAAATCAGTAACCACTATCGCTGTCTCCTCAGACTGGCCAGTGGAGGTAGTAGCTTTACCCTTGAACTTCGGGTTGTCAGCTCCCCGAAGGTGGTACCAGGAGAAAGGCTTCTTGGCCTTCACATCTGTATCATAATGCTTGGACTCCACCCCTTGATCTTTGAAGTACTCGGTAAGGAAGTTTGGGTACGAATAAGATCTCTCTCCCTTCTGGACAACTAAAGTGATATTTGTGGACATGATAGCACCAATATTTATCGGATACGCCGCCATAATAGAAGCCACCAAGACTGCACAGGGAAGTGGAAACATGTTTTCATTGAGGCACGGGTCAATGCGGCTACATACGAACATTTTCCACCCTTTTGCTTCAAAGTTTAGGGTGGCCCGAAAAATTGGAAACCCTGTTGTGAGCCACGGAGGTGTTGACCTTGGGATTGCCACAATCTCAGCCAACCGCAAACGAGCTGCATCACCTATTGATAGCTTCTCCAGATACTACACTACCTCCAATTCTTCAAACCCCACATATATGTTCAGTACAACAAGGTTAAAGCGGATTTTTATATTCCGCACTTTGGTCACCTTAGTACCCTTTTTTTATGTGAGCAATATTCGCGTAGAATTCCTTGACCAAGTACTCATTTGCATCTAGAATTTTGTTGGTGAACTAGCTCCAACATTTCCTCTCTTAGAATTGCATAAGGACATTGGGATTGTATTTGTTCAGGTCTTTCATTAAGAACTGTCGCTCAAGAGTGAGCAACCTCAGTGGCCACCATTCCCTAAACTTGGCAAATACATTAACGTTGACAAATCTATCCTCCCATATCTCCAGCCTCCTTGATCTTTCCAACCCTGGCACTGCAGTATCTCCCCCTCTCCCATAATCTGGAGCATCATCATCTAAGTTTATTAGAGCAGGGGGAGCAAGTGAGGAAGAGGGCTCAGAGTCTTGGATGCCCTCTTCTGAACCCTCAGATGAACTGGCTCCTGACGAAGACTTATCGACCAAATGAAGTCTCCCTAGAAATTGTTGTGATTGGGTTTCTAGCTGTGCTTGCACGGAGTTACCCTCAGAAGCTTCCCCGGATGGGACATACTCACTGGTCTCCGAGGTATTAGGGGCTCTATTAGCTATGGCTTTCTTGTTTATGACCTTTTGGATTGCTAGAGGAAGATTGCTTTTGCCTCGACCCAGGCCTTGGGAGGGTTTTGCCCTCCCTTTTGACATATCACCCTTGCCAGGTCAGCGAACCATTGTCTGCACATATAAGAACTAGAAATCAGTTACAAGTGAAGCTTATAATGCATACTTAGACATAATTGGAAGTTGGAAGAAATAATTCTCAAAAGGGCAATGCAGACTGTACAAAAGTGAGTGTGGCCGCAGACTGCCCATTGCAGACCACGCAATAATGAGTGCGGCCGTAGAGTGCCCATTGCAGACCACACAAAAATGAGTGCGGCCATAGAGCCCCAAATTAAGACTAATGGGGTCTCTGAACTTCTGTCACTTGGACCGCAGAAAATGAGTGCAGAAGCATAAGACCATTGCGGACCGCACAATTTTGAGTGCGGCTGCACAAGTTAAGCTCACTACTTTCAGAACTCAGAGAACTGCGGACTACACAAAAATGTGTGCGGTTGCATAGCCTCCACTATGGACCACACAAAAACCTCCTCTCTGAATCTCATTCTCCGGTGCACTGCTAGCCTTTTTGCCCAGTTTTGGCTCTTGTTCACTTTTGACTCCTCTATAAATTGATTTTGACTTATTTGGCTCGTTTCCCAATATTCCTGCAAGTAAGCACATTTTGTTAGTTTTCGGGAATATCTTTAAGATTTTTTGAGCTAAAACGCAAGTAAAAGAGAGCGAATAAGCGGTCAAAATCCATACTTACCACCCCTGCTCAATAACCTCACCAAGTTGCTCCCTCTGCTCGGCAACCCCGTCGGCCCTATTTTCTGCACTTGCGGGATTGTTAGAAGTAGAAGGAATGGTAACAAGGTTAGTGATTATACCATTGTTGGCCTTCTTTGACTGATTATCTACAGCTCCAACTTCACTTTCTCAGAAGATTACATCTCTGCTTTTGATGATCTTCTTCTTCATAGGATCCCACAATCTATACCTGAACTCTTTATCTCTATATCCGATGAATATGGAGGGAACAGATTTATCATCTTGCTTTGTTCTCTGTTCCTTTAATACATGTGCAAAAGCTCTGCAACTGAACACCTTCAGATGTGAGTAGGACACCTACTTGTTGGTCCAAACTCTCTCTGGGATGTCAAACTCCAATGGAACTGATGGAATCCTATTGATAAGGTAACAGGTTGTCTGAACTGCTTTACCCCTGAATGACTTAGACAGTTTAGCCATTTTGAGCATGCTTCTCACCTTCTCAACAATGGTGCGGTTCATCCTCTCGGCTATGTCATAGTGTTGTGGGGGGTTTTAGGAACTGTCTTTTCATGTCTGATCTCATGACTTGAACAGTACTCTTCAAATTTCCTTGAAGTGTACTCACCTCCATTGTCACTTTAGAGATGCTTTAGCTTTTGGCCTGTCTCCCTTTCCACCAGAGCATGAAATTTCTGGAAAACTTGAAAGACCTAATATTTGGTTTTCAAAATATAAACCCACAATTTTCGTGAAACATCATCAATAAAAGTAACAAAATATTTGTTACCACCCATCGATTTAATTTCCATTGGACAACAAACATCAGAATATACTAAATAAAGCATATCCAATTTTCTTTCAAACGATGTCTGAAATGAGACTATATGCTTCTTACCAAATAAACAACAGTCACAAGGTTTTACTGTTGTACCTTTGGCAGAAGAGATGAGTGATTTCCTGGAAAGAATCTGCAACCCCTTCTCGATCATATGACCCATTATTTTGTGCCACAAATCTGCAGAAATCTCATCTTGTGCCGCGTTCAATTCACCTCGGCATATTTCTGCATTTGTCCTGTACAACATGCCACGAGCAACTCCCTTTGCAATCACCAATGATCCCTTGGTGAGTCTCCACTTTTGACTTGCAAAATAGTTCTCGTACCTATCTCGGTCCAAAGCATTTTTCGAGATCAAGTTCATCTGCAAATCAGGTACATGTCGCACGTCCTTTAGAACCAATGTGCATCTGACATTTATCTTGATACAAATGTCACCAATCCCCGCAATCTTTGAGTAACTTGTGTTACCCATTCTCACAGTGCCGAAAACACCTGCTACATATCTGCAAAAAAAAATCTCTTACCTGTGTGGCATAATAAGATGTCGCTGTGTCAACCACCCATTCCGACTCTGGACCTGCTAAGTGCATGCATTCCTCTTCCTCATTTATGAAGAGAACAACATTATCATTGATTTGCACCATGACGGTTGTGTTGTCGTCATTCTTCTGGCAACTGGTTTCACCTTTGCCCTTCCTTAGATTTGGGAAATCTCTTTGAAGTGACCTGATTGATCGCAATTGTAGCAATTTCTGGCTTTTGATTTGGATCGGTTCTTGGACTTCCCACGACCTCTAGATCTACCATAGTTGTTCGAACTCCTCTGATAACTCCTACCTCTACCTTCTGTGATGAGAGCCCGTCCTTAATTTTCAGGCTTCTTTCTCATCTTCTCATTGAGTAGAAGAGCCAATGTGACGTCTTTCAACAAATAGTAGTCTTACCGTGCAGGATGATTGTTGCCAAATTATCATACGAAGATGACAACGAGTTCAATAGCAAGATGGCTTTATCTTCTTCCTCGATTTTACTCCGAGGTTGGCCAGTTGTGTGATTAGTTCGTTAAACACATTAAATGTGACAAAAAATTTATACCTTCACCCATGCGTAAGGCGTATAGCTGCTTCTTCAGGTACAATTTATTTGTCAGTGTTTTGGACATGTATAGGCTTTCTAACCTTGTCCAAATGCCACATGTGTTATATTCATCAATGATGTTATTTACAACATCATCTGATAAGTGCAACCTGATTGCACTAGCAGTCTTTTCATCCAAGTCAGCCCAATCCTCAGCTTTTATTGTATCAGGCTTTTTAGCATCAGCATCTAGTACCTTGTGTAATCCCTGTTGGATGAGCAAATCCCTTATTCTTCTTTGCCATGTTGAGAAACTGCTATCTCCGTTGAATTTTCTACGTCGTACTTTACTCCGGATATTTTTCTGAGTATAGTACTACCGACCGTGAATAATATTTTTGTGTATGAGCAGAACCTGTGCTCTGATACCAGTTGCTGTGAATAAACCCCCAACAAAAATAATATTTACGGTAATAAAAGCGAAATAATAACGTAGCGCCGAGATACGATAATCAACAATAATAAAAGAGCGATAATGACACCAAGATTTTTACGTGGAAAACCCTTCTGAATAAGAGAAAAAATCACGACCCCGAGAGGAGCAACTGATATCACTATAGTAAGAAATTTTATACTTTGTAGACCCGAGTAAAATACTACAAAGACCACTACAACACTCAAAAGAAATAACACTCTTGTGATATTTCCACCTCACTACAATATCGCTCACACTCTCTATTTTTCCTCACAGACTATTTTCTTATATCCTATCTGTGATGTCTCACTTTTTATTTCTCTCTTTGTTGGTGTATTTGAAGAAGTGAAAGAGGTCTTCCCTTTTATAGGAGAAAAAGAGTCGTAGGCTCCAAGTATGCTACAAGAGCATTTTTAATCTCCTTCACTTATTTCCAAACTTTGGCTCCACGTATGATCTTTCACCAAAGATCTCTACCATAATATAGGCAAAATAGGCATAAGGCTATTGCCAACTTTTGCCAACCAATGGGATGAATCCCACAATATCCAGCAAACTCCTCCAAGGTCGGAGTCATCTCAAGCCCATTAAACAAAACACATTATTCTTCGGGCCTGGACAGGGTAGGTTCAGTTTGGGGCTAGGGTTTGGGGTTGGTGGGATGAGTTAGGAGGGTGGCTGGGGTAGATTGGTGGTGGGGTTAGGGGCAGGGAGGTTGAAATTGGGAATTATTTTTTCTCCTTTTGGAAGAGAATTGTTGGAGGGAGATGAGTTTATAATAACCGAAATTGGTCCATTCAAAACACACCCTGAGTTACATGATTCTCATGAAAAAATTCCACTGGAGCCCACTACGAAGTATTACGATAAATACGATTATAACCTTGTCAAATCAAATAAAATCAAGTGGAAAATAAAAGAAGTTTATTTGGTGGGGAAGTTTATAAGAAGAATACTTTTAGAAATTAACTGAAACACGCAACTTTTTGTTAATCTCTTCTTTTCAAAAACTAATTTTTCTAAAATTAACTAAAACTAAATCCAAAAATAAATGGAGATGTCTTATTTAATGGGAAAACCATAACAGCAAGAGGTGAAGAAAACCATATTGCATCAAACAGGTAGATCAACTGCAATTCCAACTGTATCAAATTACCAATATCCCCTGTTTTTTTAAGAATGTTGTCATCCAATCCCATTTTATTCAAAGGAAAAGAACGTAATTGTTATTAAAAGATAAGAGAATCAGTAACAAACAATTTGTTGTAAAAACTTGAAACCATATCTTCCCTTTCAATATTTGTTACTACCTTTTTAGTTTTTCCACTAGCTCTTTTTGTAAGTAATCCTGTAGATTCTGTGCACAAAACCAAATCCTTGCTTAAGAGCTTTCTAGTATTTAACTAGTCCCCATTTTGTAGGAAATTTGAAGAGATTATTCCGATCCTGTCGTATTAAATGTTTGCTTGTTTCTTCTGTAATTTTGATTGGTACCTTTAAGACATATAATCAAGATGATTTTTTATTTAGCCGAAAATTAAGAATTTAAAGGACTAATCAATTTCCTTATATACCATGATTGTTGAAGACAGTTGGAAGGAAGAGTGGTTGTCAACATCATATATAAGCTGATTGAGAAAAATAACAACAACGTAACATGTTGCAGAAACTTGAAACCATATCTTCCACAATATAAATTACTTTTTCTAGGGTATCCTTTTGTTATCTCCTAGTGTACCGATACAACTACTTAATTGTAAAAGGGTATTCTGATGCACGAAGCATTCGGCCTTCAGGTAGGGTTCGGGGAAGGGTGCAACCAAGGAGGTGTGACGTAGACGGCCTACTGTAATGCAAGTATCAGTGACTAATTTTACGGCTCGAACTTATGACCTATAGGTCACACAAACCTTACCGTTACTCCAACGCTCCCTTCCAACTACTTAATTGTCATTTTTTGAATAATCCTATAGGATATTCCTAACATACAATAAATCGTAATGCTTATGCTGTTTCAATTTGGTTGAGAGCATCTTTCTAGTTTGGGTTGAATGCTGGTTTAAGATGTACACTATACTCGAGCTAGTAATAATCACCAAGTTTGTAGATTAAGATGGAACAGCAGCCCACTTGTTGTAAGTTGAAGATGACAACACACCAAGATCAATATCGGAATCAAGATTAAGCTTAGTTATCTTGGTGGCTTAGTTAAAGAAAGATAATCTGTTTGAGATACTTGATAAAATCTTTTTAAGTACACTCCTACCATTCTTAAAGATTAAACAAAAGGCTTGAAAGGTGGATAAACGGTAGAACTGTGAAATATTATGTTCTTATAGAATTTAAGTTATGCATATGGTTAGTATATAAAATATTTATAACAGCAGGCCACCATTACCTGTTGTAGCAGAGAAACTGTCTTAGTTTTAAAATTACGATGATATAAAATTAAAGTTTTTATAGTGGCGTGTATATAACTTAAACTCAATCTTATTGGAATAGTTAACTTTCCTTTTTTGTTTAACTCATTAGTTTTTAACATTTGTGCTAATTAAGATATTTAATTATGATAGACTCTTAAGATATGGACTAGCTTAATGTGTTTGTTAATAGGAATTTTTACTTCATATATCAAAGGTTGATACCTTATTTATTTTAAATAAATACCCTTTTAAAAAATTATATTTCATAGCTACCTTTAGATTTCTATAGTCAAATATCTATTTATGGTTACCTTTTACCCTTAAGCTATAAAATACTCTTTGTATTATTTTTCTCTCTCATTCTTTCAGAGTCTTTCCCCATGAATATAACCACTATTCTCCATTAATTCATTTCCATTGTCTAGCGAAATTTTCATTATCAGTGGGCTGGGGCTCTGAATCAATCTCTTTGGATTCCATAGCTGATTCTATCTCCTCTCTTGCCTCTGCAAACTTGAGTTTAATTTTATCAACACTGTATTTCCTTACATTCTGCGAAATTATGAACTGAGTCGATGAATTTGACCTCGTTGGACCAAGAAAATGTTTGTTAAGGAAAAAGAAGATTTGGGTATCGTTGACATGGCCACTGCAACTCTTGTCTCTCACCACCTCCATTGCTGCTTTTCTTCATCTACCAGATTCGCAATTACTAACAAAAGAAGACAATCTGTTATTGAAAATAAGGAATTTCTTTCGTTTTTGCGCCAAATTTTGAGAGTTTCGAGTCAGATCGCGACCCTCTTGACGAGACGACATTAGAATTGTTCTTGAACAAAGACAACTTCGGAGCTGAGCAACTTGAAGAGTCTGTTGTCTTTTTTTTTTTCATCGTATTTCAATGTATCTCGCTGTATTCTATGTATTTCATTGTCTTTTTTTATTGTATTTCGATGTATTCTATGTATTTTATTGTATTCACTCTCTCGCTATATTCTATAAATGTATTCATATGTTTTTTTAATTAATATAATTTATGTATTCAGATGTATTATATAATTTCTCTGAAGATTGCTATGTTTTTGGGGTGTTTTTCGGTTGAGAATCTTTTTTATAACTAGAAATACAAAATTGTATGTTATAATTGAGTTTGTTGAGTTATATTAGGAGTCTAATATGTTAATTGATTCACTTTCTGTTTAAAAATAATGTAATCCCCTGTTTCACGCCGTGAATACAGTCGAATACAGTCAAATACAATAATCTGTCCAGCTGTAATCCCATGTTTCACGCCATGAATACAGTCGAATACACCCGAATACAAAAATCTATCTAGTTGTAATCCTCTGTTTCACGCCTAGAAATGCTACTCTATTCATGAATACATTAGCTTAAATACATCGAATACACTCTAAAAAAAATCTAAAAACATAGCTATAAGAAGTAATATAGTAAACGATAGCTACAATTAGCTAATAACCACTAAAATATAATGATTTTTGAAAGTTTCGCTGGTTAATACTTGGTTGTTGTACTTCTTTTTGTTGCTCGTAAAGTACATAGTATTAATAACCACTTCGACCCTATCCAGTTATGGACTCAAGTACACTGGTAAAGTATGTGTATATATTATTGGCCCGCCTTTTTAAAAGATAAAGAATGAAATCTAGTCTAGTAGATTTTATCCATGGGTTGGCATCAGTCAATCCACAATTTATTCACGTGATAATCTGTCGATAATGGATGTAAAAGGGTAATAACAGAAAAATGTAGAAAAGGCAAAAAATAAAAATAAAAAAATTTATAGAAAAAGTACCGTCTCTTGCTAATGTAAACTGTAAAGGGGCAATTGGCATGGATAACTGATAAGTTTTCACTCTTATTTTCTGAAATTCTTTTAGAAATTGAACTTCAAACGAAAAGGAGTTTCAGATATTTCGCTCTGTGGATAAGAATTATATTTGTCAACAATAAAGATCCTGTATACGATCAAAATCGGAGAGCTCGATTTTGAGGACTTAACGATGCCCCGGGCTCGAGTTCGGGCAACACGAAGTAGAGACCAGATCTGACTGGAAAATGCATACCTCCAGGGAGCAAGTCGAAGGCCTGACACGACCTACCTCGAGGGAGTTCCATTTCGATGACACTCAAGAAAGAGCGAGAATTTCTCAAGGACACGTGGATCAGAGCATAAATTATGGCATAAGATTTGTACGAAATAGTACAAGTCCGTACTAGGTTGTTATACAACTGTATTAATAGAATTCTTTACCATAATTGAAAATGTACCATATTAGAGTTTTCCCCTCCTATTTAAAGGGGAACCCAATTATTTTCAATCTCATCTCATTCACTGCAATAGAACATTCTACTATGCTTTTCTCGTTTACTATGCTCCACAATTGTTCTTTAGCTTTATTGTTCATACTTCATTGCTCTTAACTTACCTCGAGGCCCCCGAGATAATCGAGCTCGAGGTCCCTATTGCTCTAACAGCACTGGTTTGGTTCATCAATTCTTCTTACTTAAACCTAATATTACTTGTATATTCACTAGTATTGGAATAAATCACATATCTTTAAAACCACAAATCAAATTTAATTGTTACTCGTATTTTTGAGGTAAACAGTTTGGCGCTCACCGTAGAGGTTAAAGATAATAGTGATTATTTCAGTACTGATTTTGATAACAAACGTTATTTTTACATTTGTTCTTGTCAGAGATTCTTTGTTTTTAGGTTAAAACATGTCAAACTCACAAAACGCTCCCGTGCACGGCGATGACGGTCTTGGATTTCATGGGGAAAACAACAATGTAGGGGTCGGTGTACCACCGATAAACCCCGGGGGAAGTGTATGCAGGGAAGTCAGATCTGGTGGCCAAGAACCACAAGGAATAGGAGATGGGGGAGTCAGCCTCCAAGTGATATTCGAGATGTTGCAAGCTCAATAGATTGCCATCACTCAACTTCAGAGTCAGAATAAAACTTCGAGTATGGCTGAACCGGGGAACACTCGACGTGCTGAACCAGCACTAGAGAGATCAAACGGAAATGGCTCGGGGACTGACCCCACAATTATGAGGATGCTCGAGGAATTCACCAAGAGAATCAAGTCCGGGGAGAAGAAGATCGAGGATAATGACAAAAAAGTGGAGACTTATAACTCCCGTGTTGATCAAATACCGGGGGCACCCCCGATCTTAGAAGGACTAGATTCTAAAAAGTTCATGTAAAGACCATTCCCCCTAGTACGGATCTGAAGCCAATTCACAAGAAGTTACGTATGCCCGAGATTCACAAGTATAACGGGACGACCGATTCGAATGAACACTTCCTCGTATACGAGCGCCATCAAAAGAAACAACTTGGAAGATGACGAAATTGAATCTGTACTACTGAATAAGTTCGGGGAGACTCTGTCCAAGGGTTCCTTGATATGGTATCATAACTTACCCCCTAATTTTATTGATTTGTTTGCTATGCTTGCAGATTCTTTTGTAAAAGCACACGCTGGAGCCATTAAAATTTCAACGAGGAAGTCGGACCTTTTCAAGGTAAGGCAGAAAGAAAACGAGATGCTTAGGGAATTCGTGTCTCGATTCCAAGCGGAGAGAATGGATTTGGCTTCGGTCACCGATGACTGGGCCGTTCAAGCTTTCACTCAAGGTCTCAACACTCGGAGTTCTATAGCTTCGCATCAGTTGAAGCAAAGTTTGCTCGAGTACCCGGCCATCACTTGGGTCGACGTGCATAATCGATAGTCCCAGAGGATCAAAAGGGACGTTGAACGAGAGCCGAGGTCGGATTGAGATTGATATCAACCACACAATGGGGACCATAGAGGCAACAGGTCTAGGCGAAGCTTCGCACAGAATGAGAGGAGAAATGGTCGAGGTCAAAATTCACGACGGCCTGATACCGAAGAAGATCACATTAAATATCCAAAATACGAATAAAGGTACAACCCCAGTCCGATTCTTTCTATTTTTTTCGACTAACATTTGCAGGCTATCGACAAGGATCGGCACAAAGCTTTGAATCTTAAAGCACGTGTTGCACTCTTTTTTCCTTGGACCGATTTTGTCCCAAACGGGTTTTTCTGACAAGGTTATTAATGAGGAAACCATTGTTCGTGCTGACTTAGGACAAGTCAACGACATCCGAAGTTCCCTGAGATAAGCCTCGATATTTGGGAGACATTGCCCTCGAATGTCTGCTTTGTTGAAAGGAAATTACTTCATGACAACGGAGCCTCGATATGAAAATCTTGTAAGGGTCAAACGGTTAGACGAGTCGTTCCCATGTAGGATACTCGAGCCCTAATATCAAACATGCGTGAATGTATAATCGTCTATCAAGAGAAGTATTTTTCCTTACTGATATCTCATGCTTCTAGAAAAAATTTCTATTTCATACTCTTGATTTATTGTGTAAATACGCTTAAGGGCCGATCATAACGGAAGTTCAAACTGCTAACATTTCAAGACCGTAAGACCTTAAAGGCAATCCTCGATTTTGCAGGCCGCGGCCGCCCCACTCAAGGACTAACCCTTCAGTCAAGCTCGAAGTGAAACGGAAGATAAGCCCAAAGGGTAAGTTTCGAACTAAGAAGGCCATGACCAAGTTAACGCGGATCGGGGGCGTCCGAAATCCATAACAAATACAAAATCCCAAGGCCTATCTCAACCCGAGTTCGAGCAAACTCTCATTCGGGGACTATCTACGAAAGCCTAAAGGCAAACCTTACTTCAGGTTCGAGCAAATCCTCAGTTGGTCATAAAAGCCCAAGGGCTATCATAACCCAAGTACGCGCATACCTCAAACACTCGGGGACTACCTACTCGAGCTATCTTATTCGAAATCATAAGACCTCAAAGAGGCACCCCCTGATATATAGGTCAAAGCCATCATACTCGGGGACTAACCTTTCGGACAAGTTTGAGAGGTTATCGGGAAGCAAGTCCAAGA
The DNA here is from genome assembly GCF_000715075.1 of Nicotiana tabacum. Classification (NCBI taxonomy): domain Eukaryota; kingdom Viridiplantae; phylum Streptophyta; class Magnoliopsida; order Solanales; family Solanaceae; genus Nicotiana; species Nicotiana tabacum. The sequence goes on along the minus strand of NC_134090.1, from coordinate 34,646,879 downwards.
GACATACCCAAAGACTATGACCATATTAAAGGCTATGGCCATATCAAAGGCTACGACCATATTAAACGCTCCGCCTATATCAAAAGCTACGGCCATATCGAAGGCTACAACTATATTAAAGGCTACGACCATATCAAAGGCTACGACCATACCAAAGGCTACAACCATATTAAAGACTACGATCATATAAAAAGGTTACAGCCTAAATAATCCGGCTCAGAGATGTCCGACTTCCTCCATAAAATTAAAGGCCTTCGAATAATTCAAAAAACCGGTTAAACTCGGCCACCCTCGGCAAAAGCAAAAAGAGCTTCGATAAAATCAGCCCTCAAATGATTTAAAAGCTTCAATAATATCAGCCTTCGAAAAAACCTCAAGAGGTATTCAATTATTACATAAAAAGTTACTAATAAGGTTCTGATACATCAAAACACCCAAACACCTAACGGGGTACAAGAAACACATGCTAAGGCATAAAGAAATTTTCACTAAATCTTTTAGCCGAAAAGAGGGAAAAATTATAGCCGTCTTAGAGGCCGAATTGGCCCAACTGAAATAGACTAAGGGCCAATCTAAAAGAGCCTAAGGGCCAATATACAAAAAAAGCCAAAGGGCTAACTTTATTTCGAGTTCGAGCAAATACTCACTCGACTACTAAGCCCAAGGGCTACCCGAGTTCGATAAAATTCTCACTCGGGGATTATCTACGAAGCCTAGGGGCTAACTTTATTTCGAGTTCGAGCAAGTACTCACTCGACTACTAAGCCCAAGAGCTACATGAGTTCGAGAAAATTCTCACTCGGAAATTATCTGCGAAGCCTAAGGGCTAACTTTATTTCGATTTCGAGCAAGTACTCACTCAACTACTAAGCCCAAGGGCTATCCGAGTTCAAGAAAATTCTCACTCGGGGACTATCTACGAAGTCTAAAGAGCTAACTTTATTTCGAAATCGAGACCTTGCTTTCACTCAACTCGGACTGAGGAGTCCCGGTGTCCCGAGCTCGCATCAAATCAATTTGAGCTTAGCTCAAGGATTAACAAAAAACCTTCAGGGGTATTATATTGTTCGATTAAAAACCTAAGGTTTTATTAAGTTTTGGGTCCAGTATTCGGACTGATCATTAAAGTTGTACACTCGGATTTTTTCACGAATGAAGGCAGAATGGAATTCAACACGAATCGAAGATGAAATAGAGAAATTCTTTATATTCACACAAGATACTTACAAAACACTCGAGGGGCCCTTACACAGAAACCAAGAAGCAAAAACAAAAAGCCAAGACCTAATCTACTTTTGGGGCCATATCCTTGAGAGCGACATCTGCAGGAACCTCTTCCTCGGGGACTCCGTCTTGGTCTTTGAAGAAAATTATGGTTTGGTGAAAAACTTGGCGAGTATGGGCCTTATCAACAAAACTATTTTAAAGCCACTTCTTGAGACGATGTACTAGTGTGGGATGCAAAAGTTAGTAGATGATAGTGCCACCTCACTCCATGGAAAGCAGAAGGAATAAAGTGCCACACCAAGTTGAAGTTAAGTGAGATGAGCAGCAGGGCAAAGTTCGCATATTTTCTGATGCGGGAAGGATTCTGCGCCCTTTTCTCGTTGTTTTGAATTGAAGCTTTGAAAAAGGGGAGCCTTGGCGTAACTGGTAAAGTTGCTGCCATGCGACCAAGAAGTCGCGGGTTCGAACCATGGAAACAGATGGTTAGAGGAAGAAATAAATAAGGGAAAGAGTCAGAGTAAATGTGATGAATGAGTACATTTCTATGTTCAACGGAGTAGCCTCAAATTTATAGAAAGGCTACAATGGTTCGGCGATGCTAGTGGCCGACCAGTACTGGCGATCATTTGATATTTTGGGGAACCGTATTGATATGACATTTCCGATCACATCGAGAGCCTACGTCACGGGCATGACATTACATAAGTGGCTCGGGAAAATCGAGGTTCAACTCGTTTCTTATCGTCTTATTCTAAGAAACGCGGGGACTATCTGTATAAGGTCAAAATCGGAGAGCTCGATTTCGAGGACTTAACGGTACTCTGGGCTCAAGTTTGGGGAGCACAAAGTAGAGACCAGATCTGACTAGAAAATGCATACCTTGAGGGAGCAAATCGAAGGCCTGGCACGACCTACCTCGAGGGAGTTCCATTTCTATGACACTCAAGAAAGAGCAGGAATTTCTCAAGGACACGTGGATCAAGGCATAAATTATAAGATTTGTACGAAATAGTACAAGTCCTTATTAGGTTGTTATACAGCTGTACCAATAGAATTCTTTACCATAATTAGAAATGTACCATATTAGGGTTTTCCCCTCCTATATAAAGGGGATCCCAATCATTTATAAACATCATCTCATTTACCGCAATATAACATTCTACTCTGCTTTGCTCGTTTACTGTGCTCCATAATTGTTCTTCAGCTTTATTGTTTTTACTTTATTGTTCATACTTCATTACTATTAACTTACCTCGAGGCCCCCGAGATAATCGAGCTCGAGGTCCCTATTGCTCTAACAACACTGGTTTGGTTCATCAATTCTTCTTACTTAAACCTAATATTACTTGTATATTCACTAGTATTGGGATGAATCACATATCTTTAAAACCACAAATCAAATTTAATTATTACTCGTATTTCGAGGTAAACAGATTCTTTTAGAAGTTGTTTTACTAAATTTTCTTCAAACCTTATCATAACGAAACCAGAGAATTTTGATTGGTTTGATGTGAGTTTTAAAGATTTTAGTAACTTCCAACAATAAAGTTGTATACAGTCAAAATTGTATGCCTCCGACTTATAAGCTCGAGGGTCCTTCCTAAGCCCCAGTCTGGGCGAGGCCAAGTTCGAGACCGATGGGCTAGACTCGATATCGAAGATAGAATGCAAGGACTGGAGATAGGAGTACGAGGAGTACCGAAGATGAGTACGCTCGACCCTAAAATAGTACCATTATGAATTTGTAACAGAATGAGCTAGATTCCTGCCACGTCCCCAAGATCGTGGCACAAATACCGGAATAGAATTGTACAATTTCGTACTAAGCAGTTAGACAGCTGTATCAAGAATATTCCTTACTGTAAATAGAAATATTCCTTATTTAGGGTTCCCCTATTATAAAAAGGGGACCTCTAGCATTTGTAACATCCATCTAAACATTAGCAAAAATATACTATTCCACTTTTCTCTCTTACTGTTCATTAGAGTTGTCCTTTTATCCTTATTGCTCTTACTTTTCTGCTCTTGGTTCATCTCGAGGTCACTAAGCTCGAGGTCATCACTGTCAAGTAACATTGATTTGATTCACTTGTCTCTTTTATTTCTACCTCATATTTCTTGATTATTAATTGGTATTGAACTAGATCACATATCTTTAAAACCAAAAATCAAATTTAATTGTTACTCGTATTTTCGAGGTAAACAGTTTGGCGCCCACCATGGGGCTAAAGATAATAGTGATTATTTCAGTACTGATTTTGATAACACACGTTATTTTTACACTAGTTCTTGTCAGAGATTCTTTGTTTTCAGGTTAAATCATGTCATACTAACAAAATGCTCCCGTGCACGGCGATGACGGTCTTGGATTTCATGGGGAAACAAAAATGTAGGGGTTGGTGTACCACCGATAAACCCCGGGGGAAGTGTAGACAGGGAAGTCAGATCTGGTGGCCAAGCAACACAATGAATAGGAGATGGGGGAGTCAGCCTCCAAGTGATACTCAAGATGCTGCAAGCTCAACAGATTGCCATCACTCAACTTCAGAGTCAG